>NW_027221767.1:0-61096 GCF_030179915.1 Drosophila takahashii
GGCCAAAAACATATATAGGGAGGCAGTGCTCGCCGCCCGGTCGTATTGTTCAAAATTTATGTTTATCATATTATTTTCTGCAATGCTATATATAAATGATATCTTATACATATAATTCAATTTATAGCGATATGGAAATACCATATTATATGTATAAGAAAAAAAATGTATAATAAAATATACATTGACATACAAATATGGCTATTGTATGGATATGCCGTATTCATTATATGGATACGGCATATAGATTATATAAATATGACCAAAAAATATTTATATATTGATATGGCAAAAAAAGAAATTACTTGAATATGGAAATAAAAGAAGTTATATTGATATGGAGAAAATAATGAGTCATATAGATATGTTGGCATCAGTACGAAATATGCCCAATTTACATACACCGGGGCCGCAGTACGAAAAATACCCAATATTTAGACGTCGTGGCCAAAAACATATATAGGGAGGCAGTGCTCGCCGACCGGCCGTATTGTTCAATTTATGTTTATCATATTATTTTGGCAATGCTATATATAAATTATCTTATACATATAATTCAATTATAGCGATATGGAAATACCATATTATATGTATAAAGAAAAAAAATGTATAATAAAATATACATTGACATACAAATATGGCTAGTTGTATGGATATGCCGTATTCATTATATGGATACGGCATATAGATTATATAAATATGACCAAAAAATATTTTATATTGATATGGCAAATAAAGAAATTACTTGAATATGGAAATAAAAGAAGTTTATTGATATGGAAGAAAAATAATGAGTCATATAGATATGTTGGCATCAGTACGAAATATGCCCAATTTACATACACCGGAGCCGCAGTACGAAAAATACCCAATATTTAGACGTCGTGCCAAAAACATATATAGGGAGGCAGTGCTCGCCGACCGGCCGTATTGTTCAAAATTTATGTTTATCATATTATTTTGGCAATGCTATATATAAATGATATCTTATACATATAATTCAATTATAGCGATATGGAAATACCATATTATATGTATAAAGAAAAAAATGTATAATAAAAATACATTGACATACAAATATGGCTAGTTGTATGGATATGCCGTATTCATTATATGGATACGGCATATAGATTATATGGATATGACCAAAAAATAATTCATAAAGACATTATATGAATATGGCAGAAATAATTGGTTATATTAATATGCTCAAATAATACTGTATATAAAAAGTGAATATCTTTGGTTGGGTGGCAAAGAGAATTAAATATGCCCGATATATAGACGTCGTGGCCAAAAACTACTATAGGGTGAAGTGCTTGTCTGTTGGTCTATATATATACATATAATATTTTATGTGTACACATTATTATTATAGATAGTTAATATCTATCGTATGGGTGGCAAACGGAATTAATAATTTCGATATTTAGACGTCGTGGCCAAAACTACTATAGGATGGTCAGTGGTTGTCCACCAATTAATTATTGAACAAACCATATGAATATCATATGCTGTTGTCAATATAATGTATATCAATAATAATAAAAAATAAGGATGGTACAGTAAGTAGTCCATCTACTATTGAACAAAATATATTATAATATATACTTTTGTTATCAATAGAACAACATATATTAAAATCAAAATATTATCCGTATAAATTTGTTTCTTAAATGAAATTAAGACTTGGCTACGCGGTAATATTATAAACCCATGATAATAAGGTGAAACAGAGGTCAAGTTTCTATTATATATAGAATAACAAATTGTTTCCGACTTTTATCGTTAATCTTGGTGGCAGGTATATATGATAATTTATATTATATTATTATATCCCCTGTCTTTTGTGCACAGAGTATCGCTTTCCGGTACAATGTGTTTACAAAAAGCATTATAATAAAATATAATTGCAATATTAGTGATCAAAATAATTTCATATGCGCTCGGTTTTATATCATATATTACCAGAGAGTTATATGGAAAAGATATATTTTATATTTATCATCTAAATGCAAATGATTTAACTCAATATTTATATTGGTTAAACAAAATTGTACATGTGTGGATACAATAATTATGTATGTTGAACAAAAATGATATTTTAGAATGAAATATGTATATATAATAATAAAAATTATAGAAAGAACAATATATATTGAAAATTGTGTTATAAAAAAGTTGTACTTTTTCTTTAACATCAATTATAAACTTGTTATATTAGTGGCGAAACAAGTAAAAATTAAAGAACGTATACGAATGCCATATAAAAATGGCCGTATTCGAATTACATAGAATTATTTCACAAAGCAAAAAAAAAATATTGAATTAAAATCAATATTTAAGAAAAACCGAACATATAAAATGGAAATAAAATCTATTATATTTATATTACTAATTTCTATTCAAAAAATATGAATGAAATATGAACGAAAACATTATTCTGGTTGATCCTGCCAGTAGTTATATGCTTGTCTCAAAGATTAAGCCATGCATGTCTAAGTACACACGAATTAAAAGTGAAACCGCAAAAGGCTCATTATATCAGTTATGGTTCCTTAGATCGTTAACAGTTACTTGGATAACTGTGGTAATTCTAGAGCTAATACATGCAATTAAAACATGAACCTTATGGGACATGTGCTTTTATTAGGCTAAAACCAAGCGATCGCAAGATCGTTATATTGGTTGAACTCTAGATAACATGCAGATCGTATGGTCTTGTACCGACGACAGATCTTTCAAATGTCTGCCCTATCAACTTTTGATGGTAGTATCTAGGACTACCATGGTTGCAACGGGTAACGGAATCAGGGTTCGATTCCGGAGAGGGAGCCTGAGAAACGGCTACCACATCTAAGGAAGGCAGCAGGCGCGTAAATTACCCACTCCCAGCTCGGGGAGGTAGTGACGAAAAATAACAATACAGGACTCATATCCGAGGCCCTGTAATTGGAATGAGTACACTTTAAATCCTTTAACAAGGACCAATTGGAGGGCAAGTCTGGTGCCAGCAGCCGCGGTAATTCCAGCTCCAATAGCGTATATTAAAGTTGTTGCGGTTAAAACGTTCGTAGTTGAACTTGTGCTTCATACGGGTAGTACAACTTACAATTGTGGTTAGTACTATACCTTTATGTATGTAAGCGTATTACCGTGGAGTTCTTATATGTGTTTAAATACTTGTATTTTTTCATATGTTCCTCCTATTTAAAAACCTGCATTAGTGCTCTTAAACGAGTGTTATTGTGGGCCGGTACAATTACTTTGAACAAATTAGAGTGCTTAAAGCAGGCTTCAAATGCCTGAATATTCTGTGCATGGGATAATGAAATAAGACCTCTGTTCTGCTTTCATTGGTTTTCAGATCAAGAGGTAATGATTAATAGAAGCAGTTTGGGGGCATTAGTATTACGACGCGAGAGGTGAAATTCTTGGACCGTCGTAAGACTAACTTAAGCGAAAGCATTTGCCAAAGATGTTTTCATTAATCAAGAACGAAAGTTAGAGGTTCGAAGGCGATCAGATACCGCCCTAGTTCTAACCATAAACGATGCCAGCTAGCAATTGGGTGTAGCTACTTTTATGGCTCTCTCAGTCGCTTCCCGGGAAACCAAAGCTTTTGGGCTCCGGGGGAAGTATGGTTGCAAAGCTGAAACTTAAAGGAATTGACGGAAGGGCACCACCAGGAGTGGAGCCTGCGGCTTAATTTGACTCAACACGGGAAAACTTACCAGGTCCGAACATAAGTGTGTAAGACAGATTGATAGCTCTTTCTCGAATCTATGGGTGGTGGTGCATGGCCGTTCTTAGTTCGTGGAGTGATTTGTCTGGTTAATTCCGATAACGAACGAGACTCAAATATATTAAATAGATATCTTCAGGATTATGGTGTTGAAGCTTATATAGCCTTCATTCATGGTGGCAGTAAAATGTTTATTGTGTTTGAATGTGTTTATATAAGTGGAGCCGTACCTGTTGGTTTGTCCCATTATAAGGACACTAGCTTCTTAAATGGACAAATTGCGTCTAGCAATAATGAGATTGAGCAATAACAGGTCTGTGATGCCCTTAGATGTCCTGGGCTGCACGCGCGCTACAATGAAAGTATCAACGTGTATTTCCTAGACCGAGAGGTCCGGGTAAACCGCTGAACCACTTTCATGCTTGGGATTGTGAACTGAAACTGTTCACATGAACTTGGAATTCCCAGTAAGTGTGAGTCATTAACTCGCATTGATTACGTCCCTGCCCTTTGTACATACCGCCCGTCGCTACTACCGATTGAATTATTTAGTGAGGTCTCCGGACGTGATCACTGTGACGCCTTGTGTGTTACGGTTGTTTCGCAAAAGTTGACCGAACTTGATTATTTAGAGGAAGTAAAAGTCGTAACAAGGTTTCCGTAGGTGAACCTGCGGAAGGATCATTATTGTATAATATCCTTACCGTTAATAAAAAAATTTGTTAATACAAATTTAATACAAATTACCATATATATATATATATACATAATAATTATAATAATAATTATACCAAAAATATGATCTTAAAAGTAAAAGATCAAATAAATTTCGAACAAGCAAATCGAAATATTGTAATAATATAATATTATTACAAATAAATTAAATAGAAACAAACATAAAATTCGAACAAGCAAATCGAATTATTAATATAATAAAATATATTTTATATATTTATTATAAACTTTTGTGTGTATATGGACCATAATATACACGCGTTGCGAGATGTATTGGCCAACTAATTTGATGATGATCATACATTGGATAATGCAACAACCTAAAATATACAATGTTGTACCTGGTTTCAGGTTAATGTTTTATATAAAATTATCAATATATATTAACAAACAAATGCCATTACAAATAATACTTTGATATATATTGTTTATATAAAACTAAGACATTTCGCAGCATTTATTTTAGGTATATAAATACATTTATTGAAGGAATTGATATATGCCAGTAAAATGGTGTATTTTTAATTTCTTTCAATAAAAACATATTTGACCAAATTTAAAACCAATATTATAAAACTCTAAGCGGTGGATCACTCGGCTCATGGGTCGATGAAGAACGCAGCAAACTGTGCGTCATCGTGTGAACTGCAGGACACATGAACATCGACATTTTGAACGCATATCGCAGTCCATGCTGTTATGTACTTTAATTAATTTTATAGTGCTGCTTGGACTACATATGGTTGAGGGTTGTAAGACTATGCTAATTAAGTTGTTTATACAAATTTTATAATAAAATTTTATAAGCATATGGTATATTATTGGATAAAAATAATTTAATTATTTTATTCATAATAATAACAAACATATGAAAAACATTATCTCACAATAGTAATTAAACTTTGAGAAAAACGAAGAGGAATATTTTCTTTTTCAATCAAATAATACTGAGAAATGTCTAGCATAAAATATTATCTAGAATTGTCTCTTATTAATGATTTGAAATATGAAAAACGTTGACAATATTATTATTCTTCGTTAATTCGTTACAAATAAATGCCATTAATATATATATACGTCAGCTTTAAACGAATTTAATAAAATGTTTTATCATTATATATAAAGAATTAATTGCAAATAAAAGTTATATACAACCTCAACTCATATGGGACTACCCCCTGAATTTAAGCATATTAATTAGGGGAGGAAAAGAAACTAACAAGGATTTTCTTAGTAGCGGCGAGCGAAAAGAAATCAGTTCAGCACTAAGTCACTTTGTCTATATGGCAAATGTGAGATGCAGTGTATGGAGCGTCAATATTCTAGTATGAGAAATTAACGATTTAAGTCCTTCTTAAATGAGGCCATTTACCCATAGAGGGTGCCAGGCCCGTATAACGTTAATGATTACTAGATGATGTTTCCAAAGAGTCGTGTTGCTTGATAGTGCAGCACTAAGTGGGTGGTAAACTCCATCTAAAACTAAATATAACCATGAGACCGATAGTAAACAAGTACCGTGAGGGAAAGTTGAAAAGAACTCTGAATAGAGAGTTAAACAGTACGTGAAACTGCTTAGAGGTTAAGCCCGATGAACCTGAATATCCGTTATGGAAAATTCATCATTAAAATTGTAATATTTAAACAATATTATGATAATATTGTGCATTTTTTTCCATATAAGGACATTGTAATCTATTAGCATACCAAATTTATCATAAAATATAACTTATAGTTTATTCAAATTAAATTGCTTGCATTTTAACACAGAATAAATGTTATTAATTTGATAAAGTGCTGATAGATTTATATGAATACAGTGCGTTAATTTTTCGGAATTATATAATGGCATGATTATCATTGATTTTTGTGTTTATTATATGCACTTGTAGGATTAACAATGCGAAAGATTCAGGATACCTTCGGGACCCGTCTTGAAACACGGACCAAGGAGTCTAACATATGTGCAAGTTATTGGGATATAAACCTAATAGCGTAATTAACTTGACTAATAATGGGATTAGTTTTTTAACTATTTATAGCTAATTAACACAATCCCGGGGCGTTCTATATAGTTATGTATAATGATATTTATATTATTTATGCCTCTAACTGGAGTACCTTGAGCATATATGCTGTGACCCGAAAGATGGTGAACTATACTTGATCAGGTTGAAGTCAGGGGAAACCCTGATGGAAGACCGAAACAGTTCTGACGTGCAAATCGATTGTCAGAATTGAGTATAGGGGCGAAAGACCAATCGAACCATCTAGTAGCTGGTTCCTTCCGAAGTTTCCCTCAGGATAGCTGGTGCATTTTAATATTATATAAAATAATCTTATCTGGTAAAGCGAATGATTAGAGGCCTTAGGGTCGAAACGATCTTAACCTATTCTCAAACTTTAAATGGGTAAGAACCTTAACTTTCTTGATATGAAGTTTAAGGTTATGATATAATGTGCCCAGTGGGCCACTTTTGGTAAGCAGAACTGGCGCTGTGGGATGAACCAAACGTAATGTTACGGTGCCCAAATTAACAACTCATGCAGATACCATGAAAGGCGTTGGTTGCTTAAAACAGCAGGACGGTGATCATGGAAGTCGAAATCCGCTAAGAGTGTGTAACAACTCACCTGCCGAAGCAACTAGCCCTTAAAAATGGATGGCGCTTAAGTTGTATACCTATACATTACCGCTAAAGTAGATGATTTATATTACTTGTGATATAAATTTTGAAACTTTAGTGAGTAGGAAGGTACAATGGTATGCGTAGAAGTGTTTGGCGTAAGCCTGCATGGAGCTGCCATTGGTACAGATCTTGGTGGTAGTAGCAAATAATCGAATGAGACCTTGGAGGACTGAAGTGGAGAAGGGTTTCGTGTGAACAGTGGTTGATCACGAGTTAGTCGGTCCTAAGTTCAAGGCGAAAGCCGAAAATTTTCAAGTAAAACCAAAAAACGCAATATATACAAATCAAGCTAATATAATATACTTGAATAATTTTGAACGAAAGGGAATACGGTTCCAATTCCGTAACCTGTTGAGTATCCGTTTGTTATTAAATATGGGCCTCGTGCTCATCCTGGCAACAGGAACGACCATAAAGAAGCCGTCGAGATATCGGAAGAGTTTTCTTTTCTGTTTTATAGCCGTACTACCATGGAAGTCTTTCGCAGAGAGATATGGTAGATGGGCTAGAAGAGCATGACATATACTGTTGTGTCGATATTTTCTCCTCGGACCTTGAAAATTTATGGTGGGGACACGCAAACTTCTCAACAGGCCGTACCAATATCCGCAGCTGGTCTCCAAGGTGAAGAGTCTCTAGTCGATAGAATAATGTAGGTAAGGGAAGTCGGCAAATTAGATCCGTAACTTCGGGATAAGGATTGGCTCTGAAGATTGAGATAGTCGGGCTTGATTGGGAAACAATAACATGGTTTATGTGCTCGTTCTGGGTAAATAGAGTTTCTAGCATTTATGTTAGTTACTTGTTCCCCGGATAGTTAGTTACGTAGCCAATTGTGGAACTTTCTTGCTAAAATTTTTAAGAATACTAATTGGGTCAAACCAATTAGTTCTTATTAATTATAACGATTATCAATTAACAATCAATTCAGAACTGGCACGGACTTGGGGAATCCGACTGTCTAATTAAAACAAAGCATTGTGATGGCCCTAGCGGGTGTTGACACAATGTGATTTCTGCCCAGTGCTCTGAATGTCAAAGTGAAGAAATTCAAGTAAGCGCGGGTCAACGGCGGGAGTAACTATGACTCTCTTAAGGTAGCCAAATGCCTCGTCATCTAATTAGTGACGCGCATGAATGGATTAACGAGATTCCTACTGTCCCTATCTACTATCTAGCGAAACCACAGCCAAGGGAACGGGCTTGGAATAATTAGCGGGGAAAGAAGACCCTTTTGAGCTTGACTCTAATCTGGCAGTGTAAGGAGACATAAGAGGTGTAGAATAAGTGGGAGATATTAGACTTCGGTTTGGTATCGTCAATGAAATACCACTACTCTTATTGTTTCCTTACTTACTTGATTAAATGGAACGTGTATCATTTCCTAGCCATTATACGGATATATTTATTATATCTTATGGTATTGGGTTTTGATGCAAGCTTCTTGATCAAAGTATCACGAGTTTGTTATATAATCGCAAACAAATTCTTTAATAAAACGGTGCATTTATGTATTTTTGATTTGAAAATTTGGTATAACTCCAATTACTCAGGTATGATCCAATTCAAGGACATTGCCAGGTAGGGAGTTTGACTGGGGCGGTACATCTCTCAAATAATAACGGAGGTGTCCCAAGGCCAGCTCAGTGCGGACAGAAACCACACATAGAGCAAAAGGGCAAATGCTGACTTGATCTCGGTGTTCAGTACACACAGGGACAGCAAAAGCTCGGCCTATCGATCCTTTTGGTTTAAAGAGTTTTTAACAAGAGGTGTCAGAAAAGTTACCATAGGGATAACTGGCTTGTGGCGGCCAAGCGTTCATAGCGACGTCGCTTTTTGATCCTTCGATGTCGGCTCTTCCTATCATTGTGAAGCAAAATTCACCAAGCGTTGGATTGTTCACCCATGCAAGGGAACGTGAGCTGGGTTTAGACCGTCGTGAGACAGGTTAGTTTTACCCTACTAATGACAAAACGTTGTTGCGACAGCATTCCTGCGTAGTACGAGAGGAACCGCAGGTACGGACCAATGGCACAATACTTGTTCGAGCGAACAGTGGTATGACGCTACGTCCGTTGGATTATGCCTGAACGCCTCTAAGGTCGTATCCGTGCTGGACTGCAATGATAAATAAGGGGCAATTTGCATTGTATGGCTTCTAAACCATTTAAAGTTTATAATTTACTTTATAAACGACAATGGATGTGATGCCAATGTAATTTGTAACATAGTAAATTGGGAGGATCTTCGATCACCTGATGCCGCGCTAGTTACATATAAAAGCATTATTTAATACAATGACAAAGCCTAGAATCAATTGTAAACGACTTTTGTAACAGGCAAGGTGTTGTAAGTGGTTGAGCAGCTGCCATACTGCGATCCACTGAAGCTTATCCTTTGCTTGATGATTCGATAATAAACATAAATTTAATTGTGTTTATTTTGTTTGGCTTTTTTAAGTCAGAATATATATATATATAAAATATATATATATAAAATAATAATTATATTTAAATAAATTTTATTTAAATATATTTAACAATGGTAGCCATATGTATCGTCATCCTATTAGTGACGCGTATAAAAATATTCTAAGTCCGAACATGCAAATAAGAGACATATGCAAGTATATGTACTTCTTAAGGTAGCCAACTGAATCGTCATCCTATTAGTGACGTGTATACAAATATTCTAAGTCCGAACATACAAGTAAGAGACATATGCAAGTATATGTACCTCTTAAGGTAGCCAACTGAATCGTCATCCTATTAGTGACGCGTATACAAATATTCTAAGTCCGAACATGCAAATAAGAGACATATGCAAGTATATGTACCTCTTAAGGTAGCCAACTGAACGGACGTGCTTTTAGTCGTGCTGCTTAGAGTCGGGTATTTTCGTGAGTTTCGGCGCTGGAAAGCGTTTTAAAATTTGCGGTTTGTGAAGGTGAACGGCTGGTTGTGAGAATCGAGTTGGAAAAGTGAGGATAAGGGTGGAAATTCGCAGTTTTTCGAATTGGGAATTTTCCATTGCGCCACGTGCGTTGAGAGAGTGCGCTCTCGTGAGTGCTCTCTGGAGAGAGGCGTTAGGCACAAGTGCGGGATTTCTCTCGTACGATCAGCTGTGCTAGCGGGAGTGTGTACGGACTAAGTGGTTGGTGCCATTGCTAAGTGCTGCCAGATCGCTTGAAATATAATTTGGTGAGTTACTTTACTAAGTTATATTTTTGGGTGGTTGTTTGTTGCCGATAGATGTCGTCCGCAATGGACACCATCGAGTCCGGAAGCGAGTCGGCGAGCAGTCGCAGTAGCAGCGCTACAGGTCGGGGTAGGGGTCGCCCTAGAGGGAAACGCGGCCATCAGGGGAAGACCCGCGATGCGTCGCGAGCCAAGGTGCCGGCTGTGGAGGGGGCCTCTGGTGGCCGCCCGTTGTCGAGGAGGATCTTGATTCTCTCGAGATGCCGCCGCCTCCTGCACCCGCTGGTAGGCCCGTTGCCGCCCCTGGCCATACTCCTGACAATGATGCCACCGCATCTGCTGCCGCAAGGATCGCGGATGCTGCTGCCGCCAGGATCGCCGCTGCCGCCGCTGGAGCTGAGGTCGTTGTCCCCTCGCCCGTTGCTCACAAATCGGAGGACTTTGCCATGGAGGTTGTAAAAGCAGGCTCAGGCCGCGTCGCTGAAGAGCTGGCGGCGATAAGGGAGGCATTTGTGTTGCACTCCGCGGCCCGCCTCTCACAGAGCGCCATCAAGGAAGTGATGAGTATCACAGCGAGATACGAGGCGTTGATTTCCGCGCTGAATGTTCGGAACGCCGTGCTTGAAGACCGCTTTAAGCAGTCGGTTAAGACGCTCCCGCCGCCACCCCAGCGACCGGTTCCTGCTGCCACCGCGCCGCCTTATTCAGCTGCATACCCAAGCCTGCCCCAGCCCTCTGCTGCACCGGTCCCACTGCCGCGTAAGCCGCGGGAGACCTGGTCGGCAGTCGTGCACAGCGCGGACCCGAATATCTCGGGGAAGCAGCTCGCTGAGAAGGTGCGAAAGGAGATCGCCCCAGCGCTGGGTGTTCGCGTGCACGAGGTGCGAGGACTGGCACGTGGTGGTGCGGTCATACGTACCCCGTCTTCAGGAGAGCTGAAGCAGGTGATGGCCAACAAAAAGTTCCAGGAGGCTGGGCTGCAAATCAGCAGGACCCCGCAACTGAAGCCGAGGATTGAGATCCGGGATGTGGACACCGCCCACAAGCCCGAGGACTTTATGGCGGAGTTGTATAAAAACAACTTTGCCGACAGGATGGAACTGGCGGAGTTCAAGAAGGCTGTGCGTCTGGAAAAGCCCTGGTCGCAGGCCAATGGCGCCACGGTGACCGTGACGCTGGAGGTCGACCCAGTGGGCTTGGACGTTCTCGACGGAGCAAAGGCATACATAGGATGGTTTGCCTACAACTGCCGTGCCTTGGTACGAACCTACGCCTGCCACAGGTGTGTTGGTTTCGACCACAAGGTTGCGAGCTGCAGGATGTCCGAGAAGGACAAGGTGTGCCGACAGTGCGGGCAGGTTGGCCACAGTGCGCGGGGCTGTCCCAACCCTGTGGACTGCCGAAATTGCCGCTTCAAGGGCTACCCGTCAGCACATCACATGCTGTCTGCTGGGTGCCCTGTGTATGCGGCGGTGCTGGCGCGGGTGAATGCTAGACACTAACCATGTTTAGCTTCATCCAGGCAAACTGTGGCAAAAGGACGAGCTGCGACCATCGAGCTCGGAGTCCGATTGCGTGAAAGCAGGTGCCTGTTCGCACTGTTGCAGGAGCCCTACGTCGATGTGAGCAACGGGAGGATGGATGAGCTGCCGGAAGGTATCAGGAGCTTTACCGATAGGAAAGGAAAGGCAGCCATCCTAGTGAATCACCAGGATGTCATCTGTATGCAAGTGGAGCCCCTCACCACGGATTACGGCGTATGCGTGAAAATTATAGGAGGATTTGGCTCAATCCTTCTATGCTCCGCATATTGCCAGTTTGATGGCGACTTACCCTTGTACCTCACGTACTTGGATGCGGTCCTGCTGCTGGCCAGCAGAACTCCCGCAATCCTTGGCCTTGATGCGAATGCAGCATCCCCCATGTGGTTTAGCAAGCTTCCTCCCAACGCGGAGGGACTTGCTAACTACAATCGGGGTGAGCTGCTGTCTCTGTGGATTGTGGAAAAGGGAGCTGCGGTTCTAAACCAGCCAAGCTCGGTGTATACGTTCGAGTCCATGAACGGACGGAGCGACATCGACGTGACGATCGCCAACACTGCAGGATCTATGCTGGCCACATATGAGTGGAGAGTGGACAATTGGGAGTTAAGTGACCACAACATCATTACTGTTGTGGCCAACTTGACGACCGATACAGCCGTTGAGAGCCTAGCTCCGGTGCCGTCCTGGAACTTCTCCAATGCACGTTGGCGGTTGTTCGAGCAGGAAATGGTGAGTAGGGCAGCCGAACTTCCGGAAGACTTCTCAGAATCGCCGCTGGACCAACAAGTCTCTACCCTTCGCAGGATCGTCCACGAAGTGTGCGATCTTGTTTTGGGTAGGAGGACGGCAGGATCGCCGAGATCCAGACCAGGTTGGTGGACCGCTGACCTAAGCGCGATGCGCCGCGATGTCAGGAGACTTAGGCGCCGTCTTCAGGATGCCAGACGTCGTCGTCACGATGACGTGGCCGAGCTAATTGTGGTCGAGCTGAGACGTACCTCAGCCGCCTACAAGAAGCTCATCCTGAGGACAAAAGAGGACAGCTGGAGACGCTTCGTGGGAGAAAATTCACACGATCCCTGGGGGCGCGTCTACAAGATGTGCCGAGGTCGCAAGAAACGGACGGAGATTGGGTGCCTTCGCGTTAATGGCGAGCTGGTCACCAATTGGGGTGACTGTGCGCGTGTGCTCCTCCGCAACTTCTTTCCGGTTGCGGAGTCCGATGCACCGATTGCCATAGCGGAGGAACTCCCACCGCCACTGGAAGTTTCTGAGGTTGGTGCTTGTGTCGCCAGGTTGAAGAGCAAACGCTCGCCTGGCATGGACGGCATCAACGGAACGATTTGCAAGGCTGTGTGGCGTGCCATACCTCAGCACCTAACGGCGATATATTCCAACTGCATCCGGTCGGGGTACTTCCCTGCAGAGTGGAAATGCCCACGTGTTGTGGCTCTGCTCAAGGGACCCGACAAGGACAGGTGTGAGCCATCGTCGTACCGCGGAATTTGCCTACTTCCGGTCTTCGGTAAGGTGCTAGAGGCCATAATGGTTGATCGTGTGAGAGAAGTTCTTCCGGAAGGCTGCAGATGGCAGTTCGGTTTTCGTCAAGGACGCTGTGTGGAGGATGCTTGGATGCACGTGAAGAGCAGTGTTCACGCCAGCCCGGCGAGATACGTGCTTGGCATTTTCGTGGACTTCAAGGGAGCCTTCGACAACGTGGAGTGGAGTGCTGCACTGCGCCGATTGGCCGAGTTGGGATGCCGAGAGATGAGCTTGTGGCAGAGCTTCTTCTCCGGCAGGAGCGCAGAAATCCGAAGCAGTTACGAGACCGTTAATGTCCCGGTAACTAGAGGTTGTCCGCAGGGGTCAATCAGCGGCCCATTTATTTGGGACCTGCTGATGGATGTACTGCTACGACGCCTTGAGTCGTACTGCACACTGAGTGCGTACGCGGATGATCTGCTGCTTCTCGTCGAGGGAAACTCCCGGCTCGTGCTGGAGACAAAAGGAGCGCAACTAATGTCCATCGTTGAAACGTGGGGGATGGAAGTCGGCGTTGCCGTTTCCACCAGCAAGACGGTTATTATGCTGCTAAAGGAACCAAGAAAGCTACTCGCTCGTGGCCCGAATGGAGTGCTTCGACGCACACCTGCGGTAAAATTTGCTGGAGCAAACTTACCGTATGTTAGCAGCTGCCGGTACCTTGGCATCACAGTCAGCGAAGGCTTGAAATTCTTCGAGCACGTCAGAAATCTCCGACAGCGTATGGCTGGAGTCGTTGCAGCATTGGCGCGTGTGCTTCGAGCAGACTGGGGCCTCAGTCCTCGAGCCAGGCGGACCATTTATGCCGGACTCATGGTGCCCTGTGCACTGTTTGGTGCCTCGGTATGGTATGTCACTACGACGCGGCAAGAAGTGGCCAGAGAGCACCTCATTGCCTGCCAGAGGCTTATCCTTCTTGGATGCCTTCCGGTATGCCGAACAGTGTCCACTGTGGCACTGCAGGTTCTTGCTGGCGTTCCCCCGTTTGATTTGGCTGCCATGCAAATGGCAGTTAAATACAAGCTTAAGCGTGGATACCCGTTGGAGGATTACGATCTGCTGTATAGTGAAGACCTCACTGGTCTAAGCTGGGAAGAGAAGATGGTGCGTATGGAGCAGTGCCTACTGCACAGATGGCAAGACAGATGGGATGACGTAGATGCATCCGGACGGGTGACCTACAAGTTCATTTCAGATGTGACTTTTGCATTTCGGAATCCACACTTTGGATTCCCGATGCGCACCGGATTTTTAATCACAGGACACGGATCGTTGAACGCATTTCTGTATAGCAGAACGCTCTCGGACTCTGCCGCATGCTCATGTGGCGATCCATTTGAGGATTGGCAGCACGTCTTGTGTGACTGCCCCCTCTATGCAGATTTGCGCGACCTCGATGGACTTGGAGTGCAGCGAAATGGCGAAAACCGAACGTTTGGAAGGATTCTGGAGGATGAGGACAGGACTCGACGACTCAATGTGTTTGCTGATGAGGCGTTCCGCAGGAGAAGGGACTTTTAGTCCATTTACTCTGCTGTGTGGCTAGCGGCGAAGAATACTACCACAGCTTGTCATAGCTTGTCGTAGGAGGCGACTAATATGACATGGGTGCCCTATCCGAGCTTGTCGGAGCTTAAGGGGTGAGGCCTACCGATCCTGTAATTTCGGTACCACGGGTTGAGCAGCTGTCCAAGGCTGCTCATTGAGGTCGGCCCCCATGTGGGAGTATCGTGGTGGCTGTGGTTGACACCCATATGCGGGTAGAGCCTTCGGGTTCGACGTGGAGTTGCGTCATACAACTCGGGTGCTGTGACCCAAAGATCAGTAGGGATTTAGATAGATCCCGCTCCTCAGCAAGGGGGAATGCTTGCCCGACAAGTAAGCATTCGAATTGCTACCGGGGTGGTTGCTATGTACATAGCTATAGCTTCTAGTCCGGGGCGTTGGTCTGGCGCTTAACCTAGACACATTGCACTATACACTCACTTGTGGGTGTATAAGAGTGCCGTGGTTGTAATCCCTTCAGTGTGGAACATGCCACGTTAAATAAGAGCGGAGGGATCCGATTCACACACACTGTCCCTATCTACTATCTAGCGAAACCACAGCCAAGGGAACGGGCTTGGAATAATTAGCGGGGAAAGAAGACCCTTTTGAGCTTGACTCTAATCTGGCAGTGTAAGGAGACATAAGAGGTGTAGAATAAGTGGGAGATATTAGACTTCGGTTTGGTATCGTCAATGAAATACCACTACTCTTATTGTTTCCTTACTTACTTGATTAAATGGAACGTGTATCATTTCCTAGCCATTATACGGATATATTTATTATATCTTATGGTATTGGGTTTTGATGCAAGCTTCTTGATCAAAGTATCACGAGTTTGTTATATAATCGCAAACAAATTCTTTAATAAAACGGTGCATTTATGTATTTTTGATTTGAAAATTTGGTATAACTCCAATTACTCAGGTATGATCCAATTCAAGGACATTGCCAGGTAGGGAGTTTGACTGGGGCGGTACATCTCTCAAATAATAACGGAGGTGTCCCAAGGCCAGCTCAGTGCGGACAGAAACCACACATAGAGCAAAAGGGCAAATGCTGACTTGATCTCGGTGTTCAGTACACACAGGGACAGCAAAAGCTCGGCCTATCGATCCTTTTGGTTTAAAGAGTTTTTAACAAGAGGTGTCAGAAAAGTTACCATAGGGATAACTGGCTTGTGGCGGCCAAGCGTTCATAGCGACGTCGCTTTTTGATCCTTCGATGTCGGCTCTTCCTATCATTGTGAAGCAAAATTCACCAAGCGTTGGATTGTTCACCCATGCAAGGGAACGTGAGCTGGGTTTAGACCGTCGTGAGACAGGTTAGTTTTACCCTACTAATGACAAAACGTTGTTGCGACAGCATTCCTGCGTAGTACGAGAGGAACCGCAGGTACGGACCAATGGCACAATACTTGTTCGAGCGAACAGTGGTATGACGCTACGTCCGTTGGATTATGCCTGAACGCCTCTAAGGTCGTATCCGTGCTGGACTGCAATGATAAATAAGGGGCAATTTGCATTGTATGGCTTCTAAACCATTTAAAGTTTATAATTTACTTTATAAACGACAATGGATGTGATGCCAATGTAATTTGTAACATAGTAAATTGGGAGGATCTTCGATCACCTGATGCCGCGCTAGTTACATATAAAAGCATTATTTAATACAATGACAAAGCCTAGAATCAATTGTAAACGACTTTTGTAACAGGCAAGGTGTTGTAAGTGGTTGAGCAGCTGCCATACTGCGATCCACTGAAGCTTATCCTTTGCTTGATGATTCGATAATAAACATAAATTTAATTGTGTTTATTTTGTTTGGCTTTTTTAAGTCAGAATATATATATATATATAAAATATATATATATAAAATAATAATTATATTTAAATAAATTTTATTTAAATATATTTAACAATGGTAGCCATATGTATCGTCATCCTATTAGTGACGCGTATAAAAATATTCTAAGTCCGAACATGCAAATAAGAGACATATGCAAGTATATGTACTTCTTAAGGTAGCCAACTGAATCGTCATCCTATTAGTGACGTGTATACAAATATTCTAAGTCCGAACATACAAGTAAGAGACATATGCAAGTATATGTACCTCTTAAGGTAGCCAACTGAATCGTCATCCTATTAGTGACGCGTATACAAATATTCTAAGTCCGAACATGCAAATAAGAGACATATGCAAGTATATGTACCTCTTAAGGTAGCCAACTGAATCGTCATCCTATTAGTGACGCGTATAAAAATATTCTAAGTCCGAACATGCAAATAAGAGACATATGCAAGTATATGTACCTCTTAAGGTAGCCAACTGAATCGTCATCCTATTAGTGACGTGTATAAAAATATTCTAAGTCCGAACATACAAGTAAGAGACATATGCAAGTATATGTACCTCTTAAGGTAGCCAACTGAATCGTCATCCTATTAGTGACGTGTATAAAAATATTCTAAGTCCGAACATGCAAGTAAGAGACATATGCAAGTCAATGTTCCTCTTAAAATAGATGATTGAATCGTCATCCTATTAGTGACGTGTATAAAAATATTCCAAGTCCAAACATGAGTTATATGGATATGAAAATAATATTAAGTTCTAGTATGGATATGAAAAAAAATGAGTTATATGGATATGGGAAAAATAACAAGTTCTAGTATGGATATGAAAAAAATGAGTTATGTGGATATGGGAAAAATAATAATTTCTAGTATGGATATGAAAAAAAAATGAGTTATATGGATATGGAAAAGAATACAGAGTTCTAGTATGGATATGGAAAAATGAGTTATATGAATATGGGAAAAATGATAAGTTCTAGTATGGATATGAAAAAATATTGAGTTATATGGATATTAAAGAAATAATAAGTTCTAGTATGGATATGGAATAAAATGAGTTATATAGATATGGCAAAAAATTTAATGTTCTAGTATGGATATGAAAAAAATTAGTTATATGAATATGGGAAAATTTATAAGTTCTAGTATGGATATGGGAAAAATAATAAGTTCTAGTATGGATATAAAAAAATATTGAGTTATATGGATATTAAAGAAATAATAAGTTCTAGTATGGATATGGAAAAAAATTAGTTATATTGATATGCTAAATAATGAGTTATATGCATATGGGAAAAATACTAAGTTGTAGTATGGATATGGGAAGAATACTGAGTTCTAGTATGGATATGGGAAAAATAATCAGTTCTAGTATGGATATGAAAAAATATTGAGTTTTATGGATATTGAAGAGATAATAAGCTCTAGTATGGATATGGAAAAAATTAATTATATTGTAATAGTAAATAATAAGTTATATGGATATAGGAAGAAAATTAGGTTCTAGTATGGATATGAAAAAAATTAGTTCTATGGATATGGGAAAAATAAAAAGTTCTGGTATGGATATGGAAAAATATTAAGTTATATGGATATTTAAAGAAATAATAAGTTCTAGTATGGATATGGAATAAAATGAGTTATATAGATATGGCAAAAATATAATGTTCTAGTATGGATATGAAAAAAATTAGTTATATGAATATGGGAAAATTTATAAGTTCTAGTATGGATATGGGAAAAAGAATAAGTTCTAGTATGGATATGAAAAAATATTGAGTTATATGAATATTAAAGAAATAATAAGTTCTAGTATGAATATGGAAAAATATTATTTATATTGATATGGTAAATAATGATTTATATGGATATGGGATAAATACTAAATTCTAGTGTGGATATGGAAAAAACGAGTTATATGGATATGGGAAAAATAATAAGTTCAAGTATGGATATGGAAAAAAATTAGTTTAATAGTTATAGGTATGGAAAAAAATTAATTATATAGATATAGAACAAAAAATAAGTTATATGGATATGGTGGCATCAGTACGAAATATGCCCAATTTACATACACCGGAGCCGCAGTACGATAAATACCCAATATTTAGACGTCGTGGCCAAAAACATATATAGGGAGGCAGTGCTCGCCGACCGGTTGTATTGTTCAAAATTTATGTTTTTCATATTATTTTGGCAATGCTATATATAAATGATATCTTATACATATAATTCAATTATAGCGATATGGAAATACCATATTATATGTATAAAGAAAAAAAATGTATAATAAAATATACATTGACATACAAATATGGCTAGTTGTATGGATATGCCGTATTCATTATATGGATACGGCATATAGATTATATAAATATGACCAAAAAATATTTTATATTGATATGGCAAATAAAGAAATTACTTGAATATGGAAATAAAAGAAGTTATATTGATATGGAAGAAAATAATGAGTCATATAGATATGTTGGCATCAGTACGAAATATGCCCAATTTACATACACCGGGGCCGCAGTACGAAAAATACCCAATATTTAGACGTCGTGGCCAAAAACATATATAGGGAGGCAGTGCTCGCCGACCGGCCGTATTGTTCAAAATTTATGTTTATCATATTATTTTGGCAATGCTATATATAAATGATATCTTATACATATAATTCAATTATAGCGATATGGAAATACCATATTATATGTATAAAGAAAAAAAATGTATAATAAAATATACATTGACATACAAATATGGCTAGTTGTATGGATATGCCGTATTCATTATATGGATACGGCATATAGATTATATAAATATGACCAAAAAATATTTTATATTGATATGGCAAATAAAGAAATTACTTGAATATGGAAATAAAAGAAGTTATATTGATATGGAAGAAAATAATGAGTCATATAGATATGTTGGCATCAGTACGAAATATGCCCAATTTACATACACCGGGGCCGCAGTACGAAAAATACCCAATATTTAGACGTCGTGGCCAAAAACATATATAGGGAGGCAGTGCTCGCCGACCGGCCGTATTGTTCAAAATTTATGTTTATCATATTATTTTGGCAATGCTATATATAAATGATATCTTATACATATAATTCAATTATAGCGATATGGAAATACCATATTATATGTATAAAGAAAAAAAATGTATAATAAAATATACATTGACATACAAATATGGCTAGTTGTATGGATATGCCGTATTCATTATATGGATACGGCATATAGATTATATAAATATGACCAAAAAATATTTTATATTGATATGGCAAATAAAGAAATTACTTGAATATGGAAATAAAAGAAGTTATATTGATATGGAAGAAAATAATGAGTCATATAGATATGTTGGCATCAGTACGAAATATGCCCAATTTACATACACCGGGGCCGCAGTACGAAAAATACCCAATATTTAGACGTCGTGGCCAAAAACATATATAGGGAGGCAGTGCTCGCCGACCGGCCGTATTGTTCAAAATTTATGTTTATCATATTATTTTGGCAATGCTATATATAAATGATATCTTATACATATAATTCAATTATAGCGATATGGAAATACCATATTATATGTATAAAGAAAAAAAATGTATAATAAAATATACATTGACATACAAATATGGCTAGTTGTATGGATATGCCGTATTCATTATATGGATACGGCATATAGATTATATAAATATGACCAAAAAATATTTTATATTGATATGGCAAATAAAGAAATTACTTGAATATGGAAATAAAAGAAGTTATATTGATATGGAAGAAAATAATGAGTCATATAGATATGTTGGCATCAGTACGAAATATGCCCAATTTACATACACCGGGGCCGCAGTACGAAAAATACCCAATATTTAGACGTCGTGGCCAAAAACATATATAGGGAGGCAGTGCTCGCCGACCGGCCGTATTGTTCAAAATTTATGTTTATCATATTATTTTGGCAATGCTATATATAAATGATATCTTATACATATAATTCAATTATAGCGATATGGAAATACCATATTATATGTATAAAGAAAAAAAATGTATAATAAAATATACATTGACATACAAATATGGCTAGTTGTATGGATATGCCGTATTCATTATATGGATACGGCATATAGATTATATGGATATGACCAAAAAATAATTCATAAAGAAATTATATGAATATGGCAGAAATAATTGGTTATATTAATATGATCAAATAATACTTTATATAAAAAAGTGAATATCTTTGGTTGGGTGGCAAAGAGAATTAAATATGCCCGATATATAGACGTCGTGGCCAAAAACTACTATAGGGTGAAGTGCTTGTCTGTTGGTCTATATATATACATATAATATTTTATGTGTACACATTATTATTATAGAT
The DNA here is from genome assembly GCF_030179915.1 of Drosophila takahashii. NCBI lineage: Eukaryota > Metazoa > Arthropoda > Insecta > Diptera > Drosophilidae > Drosophila > Drosophila takahashii. The sequence continues at coordinate 21,257 of NW_027221767.1, forward strand.
AGTTAATATCTATCGTATGGGTGGCAAACGGAATTAAATAATTTCGATATTTAGACGTCGTGGCCAAAAACTACTATAGGATGGTCAGTGGTTGTCCACCAATTAATTATTGAACAAACCATATGAATATCATATGCTGTTGTCAATATAATGTATATCAATAATAATAAAAAAATAAGGATGGTACAGTAAGTAGTCCATCTACTATTGAACAAAATATATTATAATATATACTTGTGTTATCAATAGAACAACATATATTAAAATCAAAATATTATCCGTATAAATTTGTTTCTTAAATGAAATTAAGACTTGGCTACGCGGTTAATATTATAAACCCATGATAATAAGGTGAAACAGAGGTCAAGTTTCTATTATATATAGAATAACAAATTGTTTCCGACTTTTATCGTTAATCTTTGGTGGCAGGTATATATGATAATTTATATTAAATTATTATATCCCCTGTCGTTTGGGCACAGAGTATCGCTTGCCGGTACAATGTGTTTACAAAAAGCATTATAATAAAATATAATTGCAATATTAGTGATCAAAATAATTTCATATGCGCTCGGTTTTATATCATATATTACCAGAGAGTTATATGGAAAAGATAAATTTTAAATTTATCATCAAAATGCAAATGATTTAACTCAATATTTATATTGGTTAAACAAAAATTGTACATGTGTGGATACAATAATTATGTATGTTGAACAAAAATGATATTTTAGAATGAAATATGTATATATAATATAATAAAAACTTATAGAAAGAACAATATATATTGAAAATTGTGTTATAAAAAAGTTGTACTTTTTCTTTAACATCAATTATAAACTTGTTATATTAGTGGCGAAACAAGTAAAAATTAAAGAACGTATACGAATGCCATATAAAAATGGCCGTATTCGAATTAAAATAGAATTATTTCACAAAGCAAAAAAAAAATATTGAATTAAAATCAATATTTAAGAAAAACCGAACATATAAAATGGAAATAAAATCTATTATATTTATATTACTAATTTCTATTCAAAAAATATGAATGAAATATGAACGAAAACATTATTCTGGTTGATCCTGCCAGTAGTTATATGCTTGTCTCAAAGATTAAGCCATGCATGTCTAAGTACACACGAATTAAAAGTGAAACCGCAAAAGGCTCATTATATCAGTTATGGTTCCTTAGATCGTTAACAGTTACTTGGATAACTGTGGTAATTCTAGAGCTAATACATGCAATTAAAACATGAACCTTATGGGACATGTGCTTTTATTAGGCTAAAACCAAGCGATCGCAAGATCGTTATATTGGTTGAACTCTAGATAACATGCAGATCGTATGGTCTTGTACCGACGACAGATCTTTCAAATGTCTGCCCTATCAACTTTTGATGGTAGTATCTAGGACTACCATGGTTGCAACGGGTAACGGGGAATCAGGGTTCGATTCCGGAGAGGGAGCCTGAGAAACGGCTACCACATCTAAGGAAGGCAGCAGGCGCGTAAATTACCCACTCCCAGCTCGGGGAGGTAGTGACGAAAAATAACAATACAGGACTCATATCCGAGGCCCTGTAATTGGAATGAGTACACTTTAAATCCTTTAACAAGGACCAATTGGAGGGCAAGTCTGGTGCCAGCAGCCGCGGTAATTCCAGCTCCAATAGCGTATATTAAAGTTGTTGCGGTTAAAACGTTCGTAGTTGAACTTGTGCTTCATACGGGTAGTACAACTTACAATTGTGGTTAGTACTATACCTTTATGTATGTAAGCGTATTACCGGTGGAGTTCTTATATGTGTTTAAATACTTGTATTTTTTCATATGTTCCTCCTATTTAAAAACCTGCATTAGTGCTCTTAAACGAGTGTTATTGTGGGCCGGTACAATTACTTTGAACAAATTAGAGTGCTTAAAGCAGGCTTCAAATGCCTGAATATTCTGTGCATGGGATAATGAAATAAGACCTCTGTTCTGCTTTCATTGGTTTTCAGATCAAGAGGTAATGATTAATAGAAGCAGTTTGGGGGCATTAGTATTACGACGCGAGAGGTGAAATTCTTGGACCGTCGTAAGACTAACTTAAGCGAAAGCATTTGCCAAAGATGTTTTCATTAATCAAGAACGAAAGTTAGAGGTTCGAAGGCGATCAGATACCGCCCTAGTTCTAACCATAAACGATGCCAGCTAGCAATTGGGTGTAGCTACTTTTATGGCTCTCTCAGTCGCTTCCCGGGAAACCAAAGCTTTTGGGCTCCGGGGGAAGTATGGTTGCAAAGCTGAAACTTAAAGGAATTGACGGAAGGGCACCACCAGGAGTGGAGCCTGCGGCTTAATTTGACTCAACACGGGAAAACTTACCAGGTCCGAACATAAGTGTGTAAGACAGATTGATAGCTCTTTCTCGAATCTATGGGTGGTGGTGCATGGCCGTTCTTAGTTCGTGGAGTGATTTGTCTGGTTAATTCCGATAACGAACGAGACTCAAATATATTAAATAGATATCTTCAGGATTATGGTGTTGAAGCTTATATAGCCTTCATTCATGGTGGCAGTAAAATGTTTATTGTGTTTGAATGTGTTTATATAAGTGGAGCCGTACCTGTTGGTTTGTCCCATTATAAGGACACTAGCTTCTTAAATGGACAAATTGCGTCTAGCAATAATGAGATTGAGCAATAACAGGTCTGTGATGCCCTTAGATGTCCTGGGCTGCACGCGCGCTACAATGAAAGTATCAACGTGTATTTCCTAGACCGAGAGGTCCGGGTAAACCGCTGAACCACTTTCATGCTTGGGATTGTGAACTGAAACTGTTCACATGAACTTGGAATTCCCAGTAAGTGTGAGTCATTAACTCGCATTGATTACGTCCCTGCCCTTTGTACACACCGCCCGTCGCTACTACCGATTGAATTATTTAGTGAGGTCTCCGGACGTGATCACTGTGACGCCTTGTGTGTTACGGTTGTTTCGCAAAAGTTGACCGAACTTGATTATTTAGAGGAAGTAAAAGTCGTAACAAGGTTTCCGTAGGTGAACCTGCGGAAGGATCATTATTGTATAATATCCTTACCGTTAATAAAAAAATTTGTTAATACAAATTTAATACAAATTACCAATATATATATATACATAATAATTATAATAATAATTATACCAAAAATATGATCTTAAAAGTAAAAGATCAAATAAATTTCGAACAAGCAAATCGAAATATTGTAATAATATAATATTATTACAAATAAATTAAATAGAAACAAACATAAAATTCGAACAAGCAAATCGAATTATTAATATAATAAAATATATTTTATATATTTATTATAAACTTTTGTGTGTATATGGACCATAATATACACGCGTTGCGAGATGTATTGGCCAACTAATTTGATGATGATCATACATTGGATAATGCAACAACCTAAAATATACAATGTTGTACCTGGTTTCAGGTTAATGTTTTATATAAAATTATCAATATATATTAACAAACAAATGCCATTACAAATAATACTTTGATATATATTGTTTATATAAAACTAAGACATTTCGCAGCATTTATTTTAGGTATATAAATACATTTATTGAAGGAATTGATATATGCCAGTAAAATGGTGTATTTTTAATTTCTTTCAATAAAAACATATTTGACCAAATTTAAAACCAATATTATAAAACTCTAAGCGGTGGATCACTCGGCTCATGGGTCGATGAAGAACGCAGCAAACTGTGCGTCATCGTGTGAACTGCAGGACACATGAACATCGACATTTTGAACGCATATCGCAGTCCATGCTGTTATGTACTTTAATTAATTTTATAGTGCTGCTTGGACTACATATGGTTGAGGGTTGTAAGACTATGCTAATTAAGTTGTTTATACAAATTTTATAATAAAATTTTATAAGCATATGGTATATTATTGGATAAAAATAATTTAATTATTTTATTCATAATATTAACAAATATATGAAAAACATTATCTCACAATAGTAATTAAACTTTGAGAAAAACGAAGAGGAATATTTTCTTTTTCAATCAAATAATACTGAGAAATGTCTAGCATAAAATATTATCTAGAATTGTCTCTTATTAATGATTTGAAATATGAAAAACGTTGACAATATTATTATTCTTCGTTAATTCGTTACAAATAAATGCCATTAATATATATATACGTCAGCTTTAAACGAATTTAATAAAATGTTTTATCATTATATATAAAGAATTAATTGCAAATAAAAGTTATATACAACCTCAACTCATATGGGACTACCCCCTGAATTTAAGCATATTAATTAGGGGAGGAAAAGAAACTAACAAGGATTTTCTTAGTAGCGGCGAGCGAAAAGAAATCAGTTCAGCACTAAGTCACTTTGTCTATATGGCAAATGTGAGATGCAGTGTATGGAGCGTCAATATTCTAGTATGAGAAATTAACGATTTAAGTCCTTCTTAAATGAGGCCATTTACCCATAGAGGGTGCCAGGCCCGTATAACGTTAATGATTACTAGATGATGTTTCCAAAGAGTCGTGTTGCTTGATAGTGCAGCACTAAGTGGGTGGTAAACTCCATCTAAAACTAAATATAACCATGAGACCGATAGTAAACAAGTACCGTGAGGGAAAGTTGAAAAGAACTCTGAATAGAGAGTTAAACAGTACGTGAAACTGCTTAGAGGTTAAGCCCGATGAACCTGAATATCCGTTATGGAAAATTCATCATTAAAATTGTAATATTTAAACAATATTATGATAATAGTGTGCATTTTTTCCATATAAGGACATTGTAATCTATTAGCATACCAAATTTATCATAAAATATAACTTATAGTTTATTCAAATTAAATTGCTTGCATTTTAACACAGAATAAATGTTATTAATTTGATAAAGTGCTGATAGATTTATATGAATACAGTGCGTTAATTTTTCGGAATTATATAATGGCATGATTATCATTGATTTTTGTGTTTATTATATGCACTTGTAGGATTAACAATGCGAAAGATTCAGGATACCTTCGGGACCCGTCTTGAAACACGGACCAAGGAGTCTAACATATGTGCAAGTTATTGGGATATAAACCTAATAGCGTAATTAACTTGACTAATAATGGGATTAGTTTTTTAACTATTTATAGCTAATTAACACAATCCCGGGGCGTTCTATATAGTTATGTATAATGATATTTATATTATTTATGCCTCTAACTGGAACGTACCTTGAGCATATATGCTGTGACCCGAAAGATGGTGAACTATACTTGATCAGGTTGAAGTCAGGGGAAACCCTGATGGAAGACCGAAACAGTTCTGACGTGCAAATCGATTGTCAGAATTGAGTATAGGGGCGAAAGACCAATCGAACCATCTAGTAGCTGGTTCCTTCCGAAGTTTCCCTCAGGATAGCTGGTGCATTTTAATATTATATAAAATAATCTTATCTGGTAAAGCGAATGATTAGAGGCCTTAGGGTCGAAACGATCTTAACCTATTCTCAAACTTTAAATGGGTAAGAACCTTAACTTTCTTGATATGAAGTTTAAGGTTATGATATAATGTGCCCAGTGGGCCACTTTTGGTAAGCAGAACTGGCGCTGTGGGATGAACCAAACGTAATGTTACGGTGCCCAAATTAACAACTCATGCAGATACCATGAAAGGCGTTGGTTGCTTAAAACAGCAGGACGGTGATCATGGAAGTCGAAATCCGCTAAGGAGTGTGTAACAACTCACCTGCCGAAGCAACTAGCCCTTAAAATGGATGGCGCTTAAGTTGTATACCTATACATTACCGCTAAAGTAGATGATTTATATTACTTGTGATATAAATTTTGAAACTTTAGTGAGTAGGAAGGTACAATGGTATGCGTAGAAGTGTTTGGCGTAAGCCTGCATGGAGCTGCCATTGGTACAGATCTTGGTGGTAGTAGCAAATAATCGAATGAGACCTTGGAGGACTGAAGTGGAGAAGGGTTTCGTGTGAACAGTGGTTGATCACGAGTTAGTCGGTCCTAAGTTCAAGGCGAAAGCCGAAAATTTTCAAGTAAAACCAAAAACGCAATATATACAAATCAAGCTAATATAATATACTTGAATAATTTTGAACGAAAGGGAATACGGTTCCAATTCCGTAACCTGTTGAGTATCCGTTTGTTATTAAATATGGGCCTCGTGCTCATCCTGGCAACAGGAACGACCATAAAGAAGCCGTCGAGAGATATCGGAAGAGTTTTCTTTTCTGTTTTATAGCCGTACTACCATGGAAGTCTTTCGCAGAGAGATATGGTAGATGGGCTAGAAGAGCATGACATATACTGTTGTGTCGATATTTTCTCCTCGGACCTTGAAAATTTATGGTGGGGACACGCAAACTTCTCAACAGGCCGTACCAATATCCGCAGCTGGTCTCCAAGGTGAAGAGTCTCTAGTCGATAGAATAATGTAGGTAAGGGAAGTCGGCAAATTAGATCCGTAACTTCGGGATAAGGATTGGCTCTGAAGATTGAGATAGTCGGGCTTGATTGGGAAACAATAACATGGTTTATGTGCTCGTTCTGGGTAAATAGAGTTTCTAGCATTTATGTTAGTTACTTGTTCCCCGGATAGTTAGTTACGTAGCCAATTGTGGAACTTTCTTGCTAAAATTTTTAAGAATACTAATTGGGTCAAACCAATTAGTTCTTATTAATTATAACGATTATCAATTAACAATCAATTCAGAACTGGCACGGACTTGGGGAATCCGACTGTCTAATTAAAACAAAGCATTGTGATGGCCCTAGCGGGTGTTGACACAATGTGATTTCTGCCCAGTGCTCTGAATGTCAAAGTGAAGAAATTCAAGTAAGCGCGGGTCAACGGCGGGAGTAACTATGACTCTCTTAAGGTAGCCAAATGCCTCGTCATCTAATTAGTGACGCGCATGAATGGATTAACGAGATTCCTACTGTCCCTATCTACTATCTAGCGAAACCACAGCCAAGGGAACGGGCTTGGAATAATTAGCGGGGAAAGAAGACCCTTTTGAGCTTGACTCTAATCTGGCAGTGTAAGGAGACATAAGAGGTGTAGAATAAGTGGGAGATATTAGACTTCGGTTTGGTATCGTCAATGAAATACCACTACTCTTATTGTTTCCTTACTTACTTGATTAAATGGAACGTGTATCATTTCCTAGCCATTATACGGATATATTTATTATATCTTATGGTATTGGGTTTTGATGCAAGCTTCTTGATCAAAGTATCACGAGTTTGTTATATAATCGCAAACAAATTCTTTAATAAAACGGTGCATTTATGTATTTTTGATTTGAAAATTTGGTATAACTCCAATTACTCAGGTATGATCCAATTCAAGGACATTGCCAGGTAGGGAGTTTGACTGGGGCGGTACATCTCTCAAATAATAACGGAGGTGTCCCAAGGCCAGCTCAGTGCGGACAGAAACCACACATAGAGCAAAAGGGCAAATGCTGACTTGATCTCGGTGTTCAGTACACACAGGGACAGCAAAAGCTCGGCCTATCGATCCTTTTGGTTTAAAGAGTTTTTAACAAGAGGTGTCAGAAAAGTTACCATAGGGATAACTGGCTTGTGGCGGCCAAGCGTTCATAGCGACGTCGCTTTTTGATCCTTCGATGTCGGCTCTTCCTATCATTGTGAAGCAAAATTCACCAAGCGTTGGATTGTTCACCCATGCAAGGGAACGTGAGCTGGGTTTAGACCGTCGTGAGACAGGTTAGTTTTACCCTACTAATGACAAAACGTTGTTGCGACAGCATTCCTGCGTAGTACGAGAGGAACCGCAGGTACGGACCAATGGCACAATACTTGTTCGAGCGAACAGTGGTATGACGCTACGTCCGTTGGATTATGCCTGAACGCCTCTAAGGTCGTATCCGTGCTGGACTGCAATGATAAATAAGGGGCAATTTGCATTGTATGGCTTCTAAACCGTTTAAAGTTTATAATTTACTTTATAAACGACAATGGATGTGATGCCAATGTAATTTGTAACATAGTAAATTGGGAGGATCTTCGATCACCTGATGCCGCGCTAGTTACATATAAAAGCATTATTTAATACAATGACAAAGCCTAGAATCAATTGTAAACGACTTTTGTAACAGGCAAGGTGTTGTAAGTGGTTGAGCAGCTGCCATACTGCGATCCACTGAAGCTTATCCTTTGCTTGATGATTCGATAATAAACATAAATTTAATTGTGTTTATTTTGTTTGGCTTTTTGCTATATATATGATGGACGTTGATGCACTACGAGAAGTACAAACAAGTGGCCCAACGACACCAAGCACGTGCTTGTTACGCGCGGGGCCCTTTTGTAAATTTGGGCAAAAATGCGAGTTCGCGAGGAAGAATACATAAAACCAATAAAGACGGGACAAATAATAAAAAAAAAACATGCAGTTAGGAGTGAAGCAAATGAGTTAAAATGTTAGTTTTTAATACCGGGATAGACGTTGATGTGCAAATTAAATGATAAAGAACGTTATAGTTATTACATAGAACGCGAAAGGGCTCGTGCAGACCAAAATTTGATGTACATCTAGGTAAATTTAGAGGATGATAATTACGTGTTAGTCTAACGGGAACATTAAAAGTTAGGCGGCTAACAAGTTCTACAGAATCAATATCACCACTTATAAGATTATGCATAAAAATGGTACCAAGCATTTTTCTACGATTTGCAAGTGTCGGTAAATTAAGCAATAATAATCTACTCTGGTAGGAAGGTAGCCTTACGTTTTGATCCCAGTTCAAACTACGAAGGGCAAAAAGGAGAAATTTTTTTTGTACCGACTCTATACGGTCAATGTGGACTTGGTATTGTGGGCTCCAAACCGAAGAACAATATTCCAATATAGGACGGACAAGGGAGGTAAATAATAATTTGGTTATATAAGGGTCATCAAATTCTTTTGACCAACGCTTTATAAACCCAAGAACACTCATAGCTTTATTGACTGTCGACATTATGTGGCAGTCAAATTTAAGCTTCGGGTCCAGAAGAACGCCTAAATCATTTACTGAATATATACGGTCAAGTGGCAAATTCTGAAGCGAATAACTTATAAAGGTAGGGGTGACCCTATAAAAGGTCATTACGTTGCATTTTAGGCAGTTCAAATTTAAGAGGTTATACTCACACCATACTTGAAAATGATCAATGTCTGATTGTAAGCCAAAACCAGACTCTATATTATTATATGTCAAACAAAGCTTAACATCATCCGCATACATTAGTACACGAGAATGTGTTACAATAGAGGGAAGATCGTTAATAAACAAAGTAAACAGCAAAGGGCCCAAATGACTACCCTGAGGTACTCCAGATGTCACATGGATCGTTTTCGAAACAGCGTTCTTAAATATAACCCTCTGAGTCCTCCCATTCAAATAGCTTGAAATCCAGGTTAATAGATTACATGGAAATCCAAGCAAATCTAATTTGAATAAAAGAAGAGAGTGGTTAACAGAGTCAAAGGCTTTACTGAAATCAGTATATACAACGTCAGTCTGCATTTTATTGTTAAATCCATTTATAACAATTGATGACAATTCAAGTAGGTTGGTGGTAGTCGATCTTCGCTTAACAAAACCGTGCTGACACGGTGATATTAGCGAGGAACATAAATGTTGCAAATGAGAAGTGATAATACGTTCAAAGGCTTTTGGGATAGCCGACAATTTAGAAATACCTCTATAATTCTGGGCATCCGCCTTCGCACCCTTTTTGTGAAGTGGAATAATAAAAGAATCCTTCCAGATAGTTGGAAAAACTGATGATGAAATAGACAATTGAAAAAGTTTAAGAATAGGTTTGCAGATGGTTGATGCACAAAACTTAAGCACACACCCAGGAAGTCCATCAGGACCGGGAGAGTAAGTTGGCGTTGTTGATGTTAAATCTCTTAAGAGAGAACTTTCGGTAATTAAAGGGGAAAAAATACAATTTGCCCTATTTAAGGGATTACGGTAATTTGATTCTGACCATGAAGAAGAGCTATAAGTAGTTTGGAAAAAGTCAGAGAATAAATCAGCAATTTCAGAGTCAGTCGATGCCTCCATTGAGTTAAATCGAACCGATGAGGGCAAAGCTGATGACTTACGCTTTGCGTTTACAAAGTTATAAAATTGCTTCGGATCATTTGTAAATTCAAATTTACAACGATTTAAATACATGGAATAGCAATGACTGTTAAGAACATTAAAATCAGATCGAGCCACCACATATTTCGAAAAATCAGATGGCTTACCCGATTTTTTATACTTTTTATAAGTGTTTGTTTTAAGATTTTTTAGTCTTTGAAGCGCATTTGTAAACCAGGGGGGCCTGTTCGGCTTGGGAGGAAGCCTATCAGGAACGCATTCATTAAAAAAAGTGTTTAGAACGCTATAGAAAAGTTCCGTTGCACTTTCGATGTCCACACAGTTATAAAGATCTGTCCAATCGTATTGCGAAATCATTAAATTAAGTTTATTATAGTCACATTTCCGAAAGCATCTCATTTTAGTTGGAGAATCTAAAGAAGAGAGGGTATCAAGGTAGGGGAGGCAAATTGTCAATTCCATAGTTGGATGGTATCGGTCTTCTGGTACCACAAGAGCGTCAATTCTAGATACTGTGACTTCAGACGGCTCTGAAACAAACACAAGATCTAATTGTCTATTTAATGAATTTCGTATAAAGCTAACCTGCTGTAACGATAATTCTAAAAGACCATCCACAAAATCATGGGTGGATAAAGGTAAAGCGACAAGTGAGTCAGCAGGGGGGGACCAAGATATATCAGGGAGATTAAAGTCACCCAAAACAATGAAAAGGTCTCTATTGGATAAAAAGGATAAAATAGATTTAATAGCAGATAGATGTTGCTCATAAATTATTAGGTCAGAGCCAGGCGGAATATACGAACATGTAATAAAAATAGACAAGGATTGCAGGGAAACTTTCACACAAACAAATTCAATGTCATTAGAGGCATGAGAGTGAATTCTCTCAGAACTTATGGTGGAGGTGACGGCAATTAAAACGCCGCCCCCCCTACGGGAAAGGCGATCGGTTCTGTAGGTATTAAAATTGGTAGACAGAACTTCAGAGTCTGTTATCTCTGGTTTCAGCCAAGTTTCAGTAAAAGCTAAGATATCGTCCGTAAATGCCGAGGAGTCAGCATAAAGCTTTGGTAGCTTCATGTTAAGTCCTCTAACATTTTGGTAAGCCAATAATAAACTTTTCAGTTTTTTGGCACCGTGGAAGGCCTATTATTTGTTCTCGGTTTATTGGGAACAAATTCTTTTATAACCAGATCATCATTAAGCCAGAAGCTTTCAGAAAGAAGTTCTTTAAACACATCAGGCGGAGCAAAAATTTTGAAAGACGATATCCTACGGGCGTATGAAAATCGAAATTGTTCAACCGCAATATCCTCGGATGGGAATTTTTCACGAATGAATTCCAAAACATCCTCAGATGTGGTATCAGGCGTAAATCTTGAAACAAATAGTTGCTTCCTATGTGGAACAACTGAGAGTTTCTTACGCCCCCCAGCAGCAGTCTGAACCTCACTCAGCTGAGAGCCAGAAGCGGCACCTACGTCTGTACGTCTGGGTACAACTGAGAGATTTTTACGCCCCCCAGCAGCAGCCTGAACCTCATTCGGCTGAGCGACAGAAACGGCGCCCACTGTACCTATGGGTATGGTCGGCAGCGGAGTGGTTGATTCCGCCGGATCTGGAGCCTGATTTTCAGATACAGGGGCTACAGGGACACCTGAACTAGCAGTATCCATTGGCACAGATGGTTCACTTACCCCTGTGTCACCAGAAACTGCAGCAGCTACCAAGTTTGGATTTAAAGTGGGTTCAACACTCGCCTTTACTGTCGTTGAGCTAGCTTTTTTCCGTTTGGGCGACTCGGTTAATAATTTTTTATTGTTAAATTGTTCACATACGGAATTAAATCCATCATTGAGCTGTTTAAAAACTCGTGAAAGATTACATAGGCCGTCTCGAGTCTGCCTCATAAAGCTGCTCATCTCAACTGCCAAATCCCTGCAGTGCTCACATACCCACATGAGACCAATCCGCATTTCAATAAAGTCTTTAACTCTGCCAGTAAATCCTGCACATTTAGAATGCATCATTGCTTCGCAGAGCCAACAGTAAACAAAAGGGTCATTAGATGAAGTCCTACAATTTTTCTTAGTACAGATAGGAGTCATTATAAGAAAAATATGTTAGAGAATAAAGAGAAAAAAATAAAAAGTATATAAAAGTATAAAAAAATACCTCAAGTAAATTTGGCACTGGGATCAAATTCCAAAACCACAAAATCACAAAAACACAAAAAGTATAAGAGCGCGAGATCGCGAATTAAATCGAAAGAGAGCGCGAGAGAAAAGTCTTCTATCGACTGAGCGTGGCTTGTGGGGCACCAAAACAAATTCAACGCACGAACAGTTAGATGTAAAGCAAGCAAGAGAGAGAGAGACTATGAGAATAGGTCTACAAGAAATTCGGCAGGTTCAGAGAGAGTGAAATTACAGTTATAATAGAGCGGCAGAGAGAGAGAGAGTAAGAGTAAGAGAGAGAATATAAGAGCCAATTTAGAGAGTGCAAATTACACTAACAAAGCCAAGATATTAAATAAATCAAATGGAAATGTTAAAATAACTATAACCACGTACCCGTAATCTGGGAGATCTATGAAAGTCACTAACACGATTGTTAGGCTAAACTTTGTTAGTAAATAAACACAAAATACTTGCGGAAAAAACACAATATAAAACAAAAACTCAGAGCACGATGGTAAACACAACCGTTCACAAGCGACGCTAAATCGATTGGAATATATATATATATATAAAATATATATATGAAAAAAATAAAATATAAAAATATAAATATATATATAAAATAATAATTATATTTAAATAAATTTTATTTAAATATATTTAACAATGGTAGCCATATGTATCGTCATCCTATTAGTGACGCGTATAAAAATATTCTAAGTCCGAACATGCAAATAAGAGACATATGCAAGTATATGTACTTCTTAAGGTAGCCAACTGAATCGTCATCCTATTAGTGACGTGTATACAAATATTCTAAGTCCGAACATACAAGTAAGAGACATATGCAAGTATATGTACCTCTTAAGGTAGCCAACTGAATCGTCATCCTATTAGTGACGTGTATAAAAATATTCTAAGTCCGAACATACAAGTAAGAGACATATGCAAGTATATGTACCTCTTAAGGTAGCCAACTGAATCGTCATCCTATTAGTGACGTGTATAAAAATATTCTAAGTCCGAACATACAAGTAAGAGACATATGCAAGTATATGTACCTCTTAAGGTAGCCAACTGAATCGTCATCCTATTAGTGACGCGTATAAAAATATTCTAAGTCCGAACATGCAAATAAGAGACATATGCAAGTATATGTACCTCTTAAGGTAGCCAACTGAATCGTCATCCTATTAGTGACGTGTATAAAAATATTCTAAGTCCGAACATACAAGTAAGAGACATATGCAAGTATATGTACCTCTTAAGGTAGCCAACTGAATCGTCATCCTATTAGTGACGTGTATAAAAATATTCTAAGTCCGAACATACAAGTAAGAGACATATGGAAGTATATGTACCTCTTAAGGTAGCCAACTGAATCGTCATCCTATTAGTGACGTGTATAAAAATATTCCAAGTCCAAACATGAGTTATATGGATATGAAAATAATATTAAGTTCTAGTATGGATATGAAAAAAAATGAGTTATATGGATATGGGAAAAATAACAAGTTCTAGTATGGATATGAAAAAAATGAGTTATGTGGATATGGGAAAAATAATAAGTTCTAGTATGGATATGAAAAAAAAATGAGTTATATGGATATGGAAAAGAATACAGAGTTCTAGTATGGATATGGAAAAATGAGTTATATGAATATGGGAAAAATGATAAGTTCTAGTATGGATATGAAAAAATATTGAGTTATATGGATATTAAAGAAATAATAAGTTCTAGTATGGATATGGAATAAAATGAGTTATATAGATATGGCAAAAAATTTAATGTTCTAGTATGGATATGAAAAAAATTAGTTATATGAATATGGGAAAATTTATAAGTTCTAGTATGGATATGGGAAAAATAATAAGTTCTAGTATGGATATAAAAAAATATTGAGTTATATGGATATTAAAGAAATAATAAGTTCTAGTATGGATATGGAAAAAAATTAGTTATATTGATATGCTAAATAATGAGTTATATGCATATGGGAAAAATACTAAGTTGTAGTATGGATATGGGAAGAATACTGAGTTCTAGTATGGATATGGGAAAAATAATCAGTTCTAGTATGGATATGAAAAAATATTGAGTTTTATGGATATTGAAGAGATAATAAGCTCTAGTATGGATATGGAAAAAATTAATTATATTGTAATAGTAAATAATAAGTTATATGGATATAGGAAGAAAATTAGGTTCTAGTATGGATATGAAAAAAATTAGTTCTATGGATATGGGAAAAATAAAAAGTTCTGGTATGGATATGGAAAAATATTAAGTTATATGGATATTAAAGAAATAATAAGTTCTAGTATGGATATGGAATAAAATGAGTTATATAGATATGGCAAAAAATTTAATGTTCTAGTATGGATATGAAAAAAATTAGTTATATGAATATGGGAAAATTTATAAGTTCTAGTATGGATATGGGAAAAAGAATAAGTTCTAGTATGGATATGAAAAAATATTGAGTTATATGAATATTAAAGAAATAATAAGTTCTAGTATGAATATGGAAAAATATTATTTATATTGATATGGTAAATAATGATTTATATGGATATGGGATAAATACTAAATTCTAGTGTGGATATGGAAAAAACGAGTTATATGGATATGGGAAAAATAATAAGTTCAAGTATGGATATGGAAAAAAATTAGTTTAATAGTTATAGGTATGGAAAAAAAATTAATTATATAGATATAGAACAAAAAATAAGTTATATGGATATGGTGGCATCAGTACGAAATATGCCCAATTTACATACACCGGAGCCGCAGTACGATAAATACCCAATATTTAGACGTCGTGGCCAAAAACATATATAGGGAGGCAGTGCTCGCCGACCGGTTGTATTGTTCAAAATTTATGTTTTTCATATTATTTTGGCAATGCTATATATAAATGATATCTTATACATATAATTCAATTATAGCGATATGGAAATACCATATTATATGTATAAAGAAAAAAAATGTATAATAAAATATACATTGACATACAAATATGGCTAGTTGTATGGATATGCCGTATTCATTATATGGATACGGCATATAGATTATATAAATATGACCAAAAAATATTTTATATTGATATGGCAAATAAAGAAATTACTTGAATATGGAAATAAAAGAAGTTATATTGATATGGAAGAAAATAATGAGTCATATAGATATGTTGGCATCAGTACGAAATATGCCCAATTTACATACACCGGGGCCGCAGTACGAAAAATACCCAATATTTAGACGTCGTGGCCAAAAACATATATAGGGAGGCAGTGCTCGCCGACCGGCCGTATTGTTCAAAATTTATGTTTATCATATTATTTTGGCAATGCTATATATAAATGATATCTTATACATATAATTCAATTATAGCGATATGGAAATACCATATTATATGTATAAAGAAAAAAAATGTATAATAAAATATACATTGACATACAAATATGGCTAGTTGTATGGATATGCCGTATTCATTATATGGATACGGCATATAGATTATATAAATATGACCAAAAAATATTTTATATTGATATGGCAAATAAAGAAATTACTTGAATATGGAAATAAAAGAAGTTATATTGATATGGAAGAAAATAATGAGTCATATAGATATGTTGGCATCAGTACGAAATATGCCCAATTTACATACACCGGGGCCGCAGTACGAAAAATACCCAATATTTAGACGTCGTGGCCAAAAACATATATAGGGAGGCAGTGCTCGCCGACCGGCCGTATTGTTCAAAATTTATGTTTATCATATTATTTTGGCAATGCTATATATAAATGATATCTTATACATATAATTCAATTATAGCGATATGGAAATACCATATTATATGTATAAAGAAAAAAAATGTATAATAAAATATACATTGACATACAAATATGGCTAGTTGTATGGATATGCCGTATTCATTATATGGATACGGCATATAGATTATATAAATATGACCAAAAAATATTTTATATTGATATGGCAAATAAAGAAATTACTTGAATATGGAAATAAAAGAAGTTATATTGATATGGAAGAAAATAATGAGTCATATAGATATGTTGGCATCAGTACGAAATATGCCCAATTTACATACACCGGGGCCGCAGTACGAAAAATACCCAATATTTAGACGTCGTGGCCAAAAACATATATAGGGAGGCAGTGCTCGCCGACCGGCCGTATTGTTCAAAATTTATGTTTATCATATTATTTTGGCAATGCTATATATAAATGATATCTTATACATATAATTCAATTATAGCGATATGGAAATACCATATTATATGTATAAAGAAAAAAAATGTATAATAAAATATACATTGACATACAAATATGGCTAGTTGTATGGATATGCCGTATTCATTATATGGATACGGCATATAGATTATATAAATATGACCAAAAAATATTTTATATTGATATGGCAAATAAAGAAATTACTTGAATATGGAAATAAAAGAAGTTATATTGATATGGAAGAAAATAATGAGTCATATAGATATGTTGGCATCAGTACGAAATATGCCCAATTTACATACACCGGGGCCGCAGTACGAAAAATACCCAATATTTAGACGTCGTGGCCAAAAACATATATAGGGAGGCAGTGCTCGCCGACCGGCCGTATTGTTCAAAATTTATGTTTATCATATTATTTTGGCAATGCTATATATAAATGATATCTTATACATATAATTCAATTATAGCGATATGGAAATACCACATTATATGTATAAAGAAAAAAAATGTATAATAAAATATACATTGACATACAAATATGGCTAGTTGTATGGATATGCCGTATTCATTATATGGATACGGCATATAGATTATATGGATATGACCAAAAAATAATTCATAAAGAAATTATATGAATATGGCAGAAATAATTGGTTATATTAATATGATCAAATAATACTTTATATAAAAAAGTGAATATCTTTGGTTGGGTGGCAAAGAGAATTAAATATGCCCGATATATAGACGTCGTGGCCAAAAACTACTATAGGGTGAAGTGCTTGTCTGTTGGTCTATATATATACATATAATATTTTATGTGTACACATTATTATTATAGATAGTTAATATCTATCGTATGGGTGGCAAACGGAATTAAATAATTTCGATATTTAGACGTCGTGGCCAAAAACTACTATAGGATGGTCAGTGGTTGTCCACCAATTAATTATTGAACAAACCATATGAATATCATATGCTGTTGTCAATATAATGTATATCAATAATAATAAAAAAATAAGGATGGTACAGTAAGTAGTCCATCTACTATTGAACAAAATATATTATAATATATACTTTTGTTATCAATAGAACAACATATATTAAAATCAAAATATTATCCGTATAAATTTGTTTCTTAAATGAAATTAAGACTTGGCTACGCGGTTAATATTATAAACCCATGATAATAAGGTGAAACAGAGGTCAAGTTTCTATTATATATAGAATAACAAATTGTTTCCGACTTTTATCGTTAATCTTTGGTGGCAGGTATATATGATAATTTATATTAAATTATTATATCCCCTGTCGTTTGGGCACAGAGTATCGCTTGCCGGTACAATGTGTTTACAAAAAGCATTATAATAAAATATAATTGCAATATTAGTGATCAAAATAATTTCATATGCGCTCGGTTTTATATCATATATTACCAGAGAGTTATATGGAAAAGATAAATTTTAAATTTATCATCAAAATGCAAATGATTTAACTCAATATTTATATTGGTTAAACAAAAATTGTACATGTGTGGATACAATAATTATGTATGTTGAACAAAAATGATATTTTAGAATGAAATATGTATATATAATATAATAAAAACTTATAGAAAGAACAATATATATTGAAAATTGTGTTATAAAAAAGTTGTACTTTTTCTTTAACATCAATTATAAACTTGTTATATTAGTGGCGAAACAAGTAAAAATTAAAGAACGTATACGAATGCCATATAAAAATGGCCGTATTCGAATTAAAATAGAATTATTTCACAAAGCAAAAAAAAAATATTGAATTAAAATCAATATTTAAGAAAAACCGAACATATAAAATGGAAATAAAATCTATTATATTTATATTACTAATTTCTATTCAAAAAATATGAATGAAATATGAACGAAAACATTATTCTGGTTGATCCTGCCAGTAGTTATATGCTTGTCTCAAAGATTAAGCCATGCATGTCTAAGTACACACGAATTAAAAGTGAAACCGCAAAAGGCTCATTATATCAGTTATGGTTCCTTAGATCGTTAACAGTTACTTGGATAACTGTGGTAATTCTAGAGCTAATACATGCAATTAAAACATGAACCTTATGGGACATGTGCTTTTATTAGGCTAAAACCAAGCGATCGCAAGATCGTTATATTGGTTGAACTCTAGATAACATGCAGATCGTATGGTCTTGTACCGACGACAGATCTTTCAAATGTCTGCCCTATCAACTTTTGATGGTAGTATCTAGGACTACCATGGTTGCAACGGGTAACGGGGAATCAGGGTTCGATTCCGGAGAGGGAGCCTGAGAAACGGCTACCACATCTAAGGAAGGCAGCAGGCGCGTAAATTACCCACTCCCAGCTCGGGGAGGTAGTGACGAAAAATAACAATACAGGACTCATATCCGAGGCCCTGTAATTGGAATGAGTACACTTTAAATCCTTTAACAAGGACCAATTGGAGGGCAAGTCTGGTGCCAGCAGCCGCGGTAATTCCAGCTCCAATAGCGTATATTAAAGTTGTTGCGGTTAAAACGTTCGTAGTTGAACTTGTGCTTCATACGGGTAGTACAACTTACAATTGTGGTTAGTACTATACCTTTATGTATGTAAGCGTATTACCGGTGGAGTTCTTATATGTGTTTAAATACTTGTATTTTTTCATATGTTCCTCCTATTTAAAAACCTGCATTAGTGCTCTTAAACGAGTGTTATTGTGGGCCGGTACAATTACTTTGAACAAATTAGAGTGCTTAAAGCAGGCTTCAAATGCCTGAATATTCTGTGCATGGGATAATGAAATAAGACCTCTGTTCTGCTTTCATTGGTTTTCAGATCAAGAGGTAATGATTAATAGAAGCAGTTTGGGGCATTAGTATTACGACGCGAGAGGTGAAATTCTTGGACCGTCGTAAGACTAACTTAAGCGAAAGCATTTGCCAAAGATGTTTTCATTAATCAAGAACGAAAGTTAGAGGTTCGAAGGCGATCAGATACCGCCCTAGTTCTAACCATAAACGATGCCAGCTAGCAATTGGGTGTAGCTACTTTTATGGCTCTCTCAGTCGCTTCCCGGGAAACCAAAGCTTTTGGGCTCCGGGGGAAGTATGGTTGCAAAGCTGAAACTTAAAGGAATTGACGGAAGGGCACCACCAGGAGTGGAGCCTGCGGCTTAATTTGACTCAACACGGGAAAACTTACCAGGTCCGAACATAAGTGTGTAAGACAGATTGATAGCTCTTTCCTCGAATCTATGGGTGGTGGTGCATGGCCGTTCTTAGTTCGTGGAGTGATTTGTCTGGTTAATTCCGATAACGAACGAGACTCAAATATATTAAATAGATATCTTCAGGATTATGGTGTTGAAGCTTATATAGCCTTCATTCATGGTGGCAGTAAAATGTTTATTGTGTTTGAATGTGTTTATATAAGTGGAGCCGTACCTGTTGGTTTGTCCCATTATAAGGACACTAGCTTCTTAAATGGACAAATTGCGTCTAGCAATAATGAGATTGAGCAATAACAGGTCTGTGATGCCCTTAGATGTCCTGGGCTGCACGCGCGCTACAATGAAAGTATCAACGTGTATTTCCTAGACCGAGAGGTCCGGGTAAACCGCTGAACCACTTTCATGCTTGGGATTGTGAACTGAAACTGTTCACATGAACTTGGAATTCCCAGTAAGTGTGAGTCATTAACTCGCATTGATTACGTCCCTGCCCTTTGTACATACCGCCCGTCGCTACTACCGATTGAATTATTTAGTGAGGTCTCCGGACGTGATCACTGTGACGCCTTGTGTGTTACGGTTGTTTCGCAAAAGTTGACCGAACTTGATTATTTAGAGGAAGTAAAAGTCGTAACAAGGTTTCCGTAGGTGAACCTGCGGAAGGATCATTATTGTATAATATCCTTACCGTTAATAAAAAAATTTGTTAATACAAATTTAATACAAATTACCAATATATATATATATACATAATAATTATAATAATAATTATACCAAAAATATGATCTTAAAAGTAAAAGATCAAATAAATTTCGAACAAGCAAATCGAAATATTGTAATAATATAATATTATTACAAATAAATTAAATAGAAACAAACATAAAATTCGAACAAGCAAATCGAATTATTAATATAATAAAATATATTTTATATATTTATTATAAACTTTTGTGTGTATATGGACCATAATATACACGCGTTGCGAGATGTATTGGCCAACTAATTTGATGATGATCATACATTGGATAATGCAACAACCTAAAATATACAATGTTGTACCTGGTTTCAGGTTAATGTTTTATATAAAATTATCAATATATATTAACAAACAAATGCCATTACAAATAATACTTTGATATATATTGTTTATATAAAACTAAGACATTTCGCAGCATTTATTTTAGGTATATAAATACATTTATTGAAGGAATTGATATATGCCAGTAAAATGGTGTATTTTTAATTTCTTTCAATAAAAACATATTTGACCAAATTTAAAACCAATATTATAAAACTCTAAGCGGTGGATCACTCGGCTCATGGGTCGATGAAGAACGCAGCAAACTGTGCGTCATCGTGTGAACTGCAGGACACATGAACATCGACATTTTGAACGCATATCGCAGTCCATGCTGTTATGTACTTTAATTAATTTTATAGTGCTGCTTGGACTACATATGGTTGAGGGTTGTAAGACTATGCTAATTAAGTTGTTTATACAAATTTTATAATAAAATTTTATAAGCATATGGTATATTATTGGATAAAAATAATTTAATTATTTTATTCATAATATTAACAAATATATGAAAAACATTATCTCACAATAGTAATTAAACTTTGAGAAAAACGAAGAGGAATATTTTCTTTTTCAATCAAATAATACTGAGAAATGTCTAGCATAAAATATTATCTAGAATTGTCTCTTATTAATGATTTGAAATATGAAAAACGTTGACAATATTATTATTCTTCGTTAATTCGTTACAAATAAATGCCATTAATATATATATACGTCAGCTTTAAACGAATTTAATAAAATGTTTTATCATTATATATAAAGAATTAATTGCAAATAAAAGTTATATACAACCTCAACTCATATGGGACTACCCCCTGAATTTAAGCATATTAATTAGGGGAGGAAAAGAAACTAACAAGGATTTTCTTAGTAGCGGCGAGCGAAAAGAAATCAGTTCAGCACTAAGTCACTTTGTCTATATGGCAAATGTGAGATGCAGTGTATGGAGCGTCAATATTCTAGTATGAGAAATTAACGATTTAAGTCCTTCTTAAATGAGGCCATTTACCCATAGAGGGTGCCAGGCCCGTATAAACGTTAATGATTACTAGATGATGTTTCCAAAGAGTCGTGTTGCTTGATAGTGCAGCACTAAGTGGGTGGTAAACTCCATCTAAAACTAAATATAACCATGAGACCGATAGTAAACAAGTACCGTGAGGGAAAGTTGAAAAGAACTCTGAATAGAGAGTTAAACAGTACGTGAAACTGCTTAGAGGTTAAGCCCGATGAACCTGAATATCCGTTATGGAAAATTCATCATTAAAATTGTAATATTTAAACAATATTATGATAATAGTGTGCATTTTTTCCATATAAGGACATTGTAATCTATTAGCATACCAAATTTATCATAAAATATAACTTATAGTTTATTCAAATTAAATTGCTTGCATTTTAACACAGAATAAATGTTATTAATTTGATAAAGTGTGATAGATTTATATGAATACAGTGCGTTAATTTTTCGGAATTATATAATGGCATGATTATCATTGATTTTTGTGTTTATTATATGCACTTGTAGGATTAACAATGCGAAAGATTCAGGATACCTTCGGGACCCGTCTTGAAACACGGACCAAGGAGTCTAACATATGTGCAAGTTATTGGGATATAAACCTAATAGCGTAATTAACTTGACTAATAATGGGATTAGTTTTTTAACTATTTATAGCTAATTAACACAATCCCGGGGCGTTCTATATAGTTATGTATAATGATATTTATATTATTTATGCCTCTAACTGGAACGTACCTTGAGCATATATGCTGTGACCCGAAAGATGGTGAACTATACTTGATCAGGTTGAAGTCAGGGGAAACCCTGATGGAAGACCGAAACAGTTCTGACGTGCAAATCGATTGTCAGAATTGAGTATAGGGGCGAAAGACCAATCGAACCATCTAGTAGCTGGTTCCTTCCGAAGTTTCCCTCAGGATAGCTGGTGCATTTTAATATTATATAAAATAATCTTATCTGGTAAAGCGAATGATTAGAGGCCTTAGGGTCGAAACGATCTTAACCTATTCTCAAACTTTAAATGGGTAAGAACCTTAACTTTCTTGATATGAAGTTTAAGGTTATGATATAATGTGCCCAGTGGGCCACTTTTGGTAAGCAGAACTGGCGCTGTGGGATGAACCAAACGTAATGTTACGGTGCCCAAATTAACAACTCATGCAGATACCATGAAAGGCGTTGGTTGCTTAAAACAGCAGGACGGTGATCATGGAAGTCGAAATCCGCTAAGGAGTGTGTAACAACTCACCTGCCGAAGCAACTAGCCCTTAAAATGGATGGCGCTTAAGTTGTATACCTATACATTACCGCTAAAGTAGATGATTTATATTACTTGTGATATAAATTTTGAAACTTTAGTGAGTAGGAAGGTACAATGGTATGCGTAGAAGTGTTTGGCGTAAGCCTGCATGGAGCTGCCATTGGTACAGATCTTGGTGGTAGTAGCAAATAATCGAATGAGACCTTGGAGGACTGAAGTGGAGAAGGGTTTCGTGTGAACAGTGGTTGATCACGAGTTAGTCGGTCCTAAGTTCAAGGCGAAAGCCGAAAATTTTCAAGTAAAACCAAAAACGCAATATATACAAATCAAGCTAATATAATATACTTGAATAATTTTGAACGAAAGGGAATACGGTTCCAATTCCGTAACCTGTTGAGTATCCGTTTGTTATTAAATATGGGCCTCGTGCTCATCCTGGCAACAGGAACGACCATAAAGAAGCCGTCGAGAGATATCGGAAGAGTTTTCTTTTCTGTTTTATAGCCGTACTACCATGGAAGTCTTTCGCAGAGAGATATGGTAGATGGGCTAGAAGAGCATGACATATACTGTTGTGTCGATATTTTCTCCTCGGACCTTGAAAATTTATGGTGGGGACACGCAAACTTCTCAACAGGCCGTACCAATATCCGCAGCTGGTCTCCAAGGTGAAGAGTCTCTAGTCGATAGAATAATGTAGGTAAGGGAAGTCGGCAAATTAGATCCGTAACTTCGGGATAAGGATTGGCTCTGAAGATTGAGATAGTCGGGCTTGATTGGGAAACAATAACATGGTTTATGTGCTCGTTCTGGGTAAATAGAGTTTCTAGCATTTATGTTAGTTACTTGTTCCCCGGATAGTTAGTTACGTAGCCAATTGTGGAACTTTCTTGCTAAAATTTTTAAGAATACTAATTGGGTCAAACCAATTAGTTCTTATTAATTATAACGATTATCAATTAACAATCAATTCAGAACTGGCACGGACTTGGGGAATCCGACTGTCTAATTAAAACAAAGCATTGTGATGGCCCTAGCGGGTGTTGACACAATGTGATTTCTGCCCAGTGCTCTGAATGTCAAAGTGAAGAAATTCAAGTAAGCGCGGGTCAACGGCGGGAGTAACTATGACTCTCTTAAGGTAGCCAAATGCCTCGTCATCTAATTAGTGACGCGCATGAATGGATTAACGAGATTCCTACTGTCCCTATCTATAGAGATAGATGTACCTCTTAAGGTAGCCAACTGAACGGACGTGCTTTTAGTCGTGCTGCTTAGAGTCGGGTATTTTGTCGTGAGTTTCGGCGCTGGAAAGCGTTTTAAAATTTGCGGTTTGTGAAGGTGAACGGCTGGTTGTGAGAATCGAGTTGAAAAGTGAGGATAAGGGAGGAAATTCGCAGTTTTTCGAATTGGGAATTTTCCATTGCGCCACGTGCGTTGAGAGAGTGCGCTCTCGCGAGTGCTCTCTGGAGAGAGGCGTTAGGCACAAGTGCGGGATTTCTCTCGTACGATCAGCTGTGCTAGCGGGAGTGTGTACGGACTAAGTGGTTGGTGCCATTGCTAAGTGCTGCCAGATCGCTTGAAATATAATTTGGTGAGTTACTTTACTAAGTTATATTTTTGGGTGGTTGTTTGTTGCCGATAGATGTCGTCCGCAATGGACACCATCGAGTCCGGAAGCGAGTCGGCGAGCAGTCGCAGTAGCAGCGCTACAGGTCGGGGTAGGGGTCGCCCTAGAGGGAAACGCGGCCATCAGGGGAAGACCCGCGATGCGTCGCGAGCCAAGGTGCCGGCTGTGGATGGGGCCTCTGGTGGCCCAGAGCCCGTTGTCGAGGAGGATCTTGATTCTCTCGAGATGCCGCCGCCTCCTGCACCCGCTGGTAGGCCCGTTGCCGCCCCTGGCCATACTCCTGACAATGATGCCACCGCATCTGCTGCCGCAAGGATCGCGGATGCTGCTGCCGCCAGGATCGCCGCTGCCGCCGCTGGAGCTGAGGTCGTTGTCCCCTCGCCCGTTGCTCACAAATCGGAGGACTTTGCCATGGAGGTTGTAAAAGCAGGCTCAGGCCGCGTCGCTGAAGAGCTGGCGGCGATAAGGGAGGCATTTGTGTTGCACTCCGCGGCCCGCCTCTCACAGAGCGCCATCAAGGAAGTGATGAGTATCACAGCGAGATACGAGGCGTTGATTTCCGCGCTGAATGTTCGGAACGCCGTGCTTGAAGACCGCTTTAAGCAGTCGGTTAAGACGCTCCCGCCGCCACCCCAGCGACCGGTTCCTGCTGCCACCGCGCCGTCTTATTCAGCTGCATACCCAAGCCTGCCCCAGCCCTCTGCTGCACCGGTCCCACTGCCGCGTAAGCCGCGGGAGACCTGGTCGGCAGTCGTGCACAGCGCGGACCCGAATATCTCGGGGAAGCAGCTCGCTGAGAAGGTGCGAAAGGAGATCGCCCCAGCGCTGGGTGTTCGCGTGCACGAGGTGCGAGGACTGGCACGTGGTGGTGCGGTTATACGTACCCCGTCGTCAGGCGAGCTGAAGCAGGTGATGGCCAACAAAAAGTTCCAGGAGGCTGGGCTGCAAATCAGCAGGACCCCACAACTGAAGCCGAGGATAGAGATCCGGGATGTGGACACCGCCCACAAGCCCGAGGACTTTATGGCGGAGTTGTATAAAAACAACTTTGCCGACAGGATGGAACTGGCGGAGTTCAAGAAGGCTGTGCGTCTGGAAAAGCCCTGGTCGCAGGCCAATGGCGCCACGGTGACCGTGACGCTGGAGGTCGACCCAGTGGGCTTGGACGTTCTCGACGGAGCAAAGGCATACATAGGATGGTTTGCCTACAACTGCCGTGCCTTGGTACGAACCTACGCCTGCCACAGGTGTGTTGGTTTCGACCACAAGGTTGCGAGCTGCAGGATGTCCGAGAAGGACAAGGTGTGCCGACAGTGCGGGCAGGTTGGCCACAGTGCGCGGGGCTGTCCCAACCCTGTGGACTGCCGAAATTGCCGCTTCAAGGGCTACCCGTCAGCACATCACATGCTGTCTGCTGGGTGCCCTGTGTATGCGGCGGTGCTGGCGCGGGTGAATGCTAGACACTAACCATGTTTAGCTTCATCCAGGCAAACTGTGGCAAAGGACGAGCTGCGACCATCGAGCTCGGAGTCCGATTGCGTGAAAGCAGGTGCCTGTTCGCACTGTTGCAGGAGCCCTACGTCGATGTGAGCAACGGGAGGATGGATGAGCTGCCGGAAGGTATCAGGAGCTTTACCGATAGGAAAGGAAAGGCAGCCATCCTAGTGAATCACCAGGATGTCATCTGTATGCAAGTGGAGCCCCTCACCACGGATTACGGCGTATGCGTGAAAATTATAGGAGGATTTGGCTCAATCCTTCTATGCTCCGCATATTGCCAGTTTGATGGCGACTTACCCTTGTACCTCACGTACTTGGATGCGGTCCTGCTGCTGGCCAGCAGAACTCCCGCAATCCTTGGCCTTGATGCGAATGCAGCATCCCCCATGTGGTTTAGCAAGCTTCCTCCCAACGCGGAGGGACTTGCTAACTACAATCGGGGTGAGCTGCTGTCTCTGTGGATTGTGGAAAAGGGAGCTGCGGTTCTAAACCAGCCAAGCTCGGTGTACACGTTCGAGTCCATGAACGGACGGAGCGACATCGACGTGACGATCGCCAACACTGCAGGATCTATGCTGGCCACATATGAGTGGAGAGTGGACAATTGGGAGTTAAGTGACCACAACATCATTACTGTTGTGGCCAACTTGACGACCGATACAGCCGTTGAGAGCCTAGCTCCGGTGCCGTCCTGGAACTTCTCCAATGCACGTTGGCGGTTGTTCGAGCAGGAAATGGTGAGTAGGGCAGCCGAACTTCCGGAAGACTTCTCAGAATCGCCGCTGGACCAACAAGTCTCTACCCTTCGCAGGATCGTCCACGAAGTGTGCGATCTTGTTTTGGGTAGGAGGACGGCAGGATCGCCGAGATCCAGACCAGGTTGGTGGACCGCTGACCTAAGCGCGATGCGCCGCGATGTCAGGAGACTTAGGCGCCGTCTTCAGGATGCCAGACGTCGTCGTCACGATGACGTGGCCGAGCTAATTGTGGTCGAGCTGAGACGTACCTCAGCCGCCTACAAGAAGCTCATCCTGAGGACAAAGGAGGACAGCTGGAGACGCTTCGTGGGAGAAAATTCACACGATCCCTGGGGGCGCGTCTACAAGATGTGCCGAGGTCGCAAGAAACGGACGGAGATTGGGTGCCTTCGCGTTAATGGCGAGCTGGTCACCAATTGGGGTGACTGTGCGCGTGTGCTCCTCCGCAACTTCTTTCCGGTTGCGGAGTCCGATGCACCGATTGCCATAGCGGAGGAACTCCCACCGCCACTGGAAGTTTCTGAGGTTGGTGCTTGTGTCGCCAGGTTGAAGAGCAAACGCTCGCCTGGCATGGACGGCATCAACGGAACGATTTGCAAGGCTGTGTGGCGCGCCATACCTCAGCACCTAACGGCGATATATTCCAACTGCATCCGGTCGGGGTACTTCCCTGCAGAGTGGAAATGCCCACGTGTTGTGGCTCTGCTCAAGGGACCCGACAAGGACAGGTGTGAGCCATCGTCGTACCGCGGAATTTGCCTACTTCCGGTCTTCGGTAAGGTGCTAGAGGCCATAATGGTTGATCGTGTGAGAGAAGTTCTTCCGGAAGGCTGCAGATGGCAGTTCGGTTTTCGTCAAGGACGTTGTGTGGAGGATGCTTGGATGCACGTGAAGAGCAGTGTTCACGCCAGCCCGGCGAGATACGTGCTCGGCATTTTCGTGGACTTCAAGGGAGCCTTCGACAACGTGGAGTGGAGTGCTGCACTGCGCCGATTGGCCGAGTTGGGATGCCGAGAGATGAGCTTGTGGCAGAGCTTCTTCTCCGGCAGGAGCGCAGAAATCCGAAGCAGTTACGAGACCGTTAATGTCCCGGTAACTAGAGGTTGTCCGCAGGGGTCAATCAGCGGCCCATTTATTTGGGACCTGCTGATGGATGTACTGCTACGACGCCTTGAGTCGTACTGCACACTGAGTGCGTACGCGGATGATCTGCTGCTTCTCGTCGAGGGAAACTCCCGGCTCGCGCTGGAGACAAAAGGAGCGCAACTAATGTCCATCGTTGAAACGTGGGGGATGGAAGTCGGCGTTGCCGTTTCCACCAGCAAGACGGTTATTATGCTGCTAAAGGAACCAAGAAAGCTACTCGCTCGTGGCCCGAATGGAGTGCTTCGACGCACACCTGCGGTAAAATTTGCTGGAGCAAACTTACCGTATGTTAGCAGCTGCCGGTACCTTGGCATCACAGTCAGCGAAGGCTTGAAATTCCTCGAGCACGTCAGAAATCTCCGACAGCGTATGACTGGAGTCGTTGCAGCATTGGCGCGTGTGCTTCGAGCAGACTGGGGCCTCAGTCCTCGAGCCAGGCGGACCATTTATGCCGGACTCATGGTGCCCTGTGCACTGTTTGGTGCCTCGGTATGGTATGTCACTACGACGCGGCAAGAAGTGGCCAGAGAGCACCTCATTGCCTGCCAGAGGCTTATCCTTCTTGGATGCCTTCCGGTATGCCGAACAGTGTCCACTGTGGCACTGCAGGTTCTTGCTGGCGTTCCCCCGTTTGATTTGGCTGCTATGCAAATGGCAGTTAAATACAAGCTTAAGCGTGGATACCCGTTGGAGGATTACGATCTGCTGTATAGTGAAGACCTCACTGGTCTAAGCTGGGAAGAGAAGATGGTGCGTATGGAGCAGTGCCTACTGCACAGATGGCAAGACAGATGGGATGACGTAGATGCATCCGGACGGGTGACCTACAAGTTCATTTCAGATGTGACTTTTGCATTTCGGAATCCACACTTTGGATTCCCGATGCGCACCGGATTTTTAATCACAGGACACGGATCGTTGAACGCATTTCTGTATAGCAGAACGCTCTCGGACTCTGCCGCATGCTCATGTGGCGATCCATTTGAGGATTGGCAGCACGTCTTGTGTGACTGCCCCCTCTATGCAGATTTGCGCGACCTCGATGGACTTGGAGTGCAGCGAAATGGCGAAAACCGAACGTTTGGAAGGATTCTGGAGGATGAGGACAGGACTCGACGACTCAATGTGTTTGCTGATGAGGCGTTCCGCAGGAGAAGGGACTTTTAGTCCATTTACTCTGCTGTGTGGCTAGCGGCGAAGAATACTACCACAGCTTGTCATAGCTTGTCGTAGGAGGCGACTAATATGACATGGGTGCCCTATCCGAGCTTGTCGGAGCTTAAGGGGTGAGGCCTACCGATCCTGTAATTTCGGTACCACGGGTTGAGCAGCTGTCCAAGGCTGCTCATTGAGGTCGGCCCCCATGTGGGAGTATCGTGGTGGCTGTGGTTGACACCCATATGCGGGTAGAGCCTTCGGGTTCGACGTGGAGTTGCGTCATACAACTCGGGTGCTGTGACCCAAAGATCAGTAGGGATTTAGATAGATCCCGCTCCTCAGCAAGGGGGAATGCTTGCCCGACAAGTAAGCATTCGAATTGCTACCGGGGTGGTTGCTATGTACATAGCTATAGCTTCTAGTCCGGGGCGTTGGTCTGGCGCTTAACCTAGACACATTGCACTATACACTCACTTGTGGGTGTATAAGAGTGCCGTGGTTGTAATCCCTTCAGTGTGGAACATGCCACGTTAAATAAGAGCGGAGGGATCCGATTCACACACTGTCCCTATCTACTATCTAGCGAAACCACAGCCAAGGGAACGGGCTTGGAATAATTAGCGGGGAAAGAAGACCCTTTTGAGCTTGACTCTAATCTGGCAGTGTAAGGAGACATAAGAGGTGTAGAATAAGTGGGAGATATTAGACTTCGGTTTGGTATCGTCAATGAAATACCACTACTCTTATTGTTTCCTTACTTACTTGATTAAATGGAACGTGTATCATTTCCTAGCCATTATACGGATATATTTATTATATCTTATGGTATTGGGTTTTGATGCAAGCTTCTTGATCAAAGTATCACGAGTTTGTTATATAATCGCAAACAAATTCTTTAATAAAACGGTGCATTTATGTATTTTTGATTTGAAAATTTGGTATAACTCCAATTACTCAGGTATGATCCAATTCAAGGACATTGCCAGGTAGGGAGTTTGACTGGGGCGGTACATCTCTCAAATAATAACGGAGGTGTCCCAAGGCCAGCTCAGTGCGGACAGAAACCACACATAGAGCAAAAGGGCAAATGCTGACTTGATCTCGGTGTTCAGTACACACAGGGACAGCAAAAGCTCGGCCTATCGATCCTTTTGGTTTAAAGAGTTTTTAACAAGAGGTGTCAGAAAAGTTACCATAGGGATAACTGGCTTGTGGCGGCCAAGCGTTCATAGCGACGTCGCTTTTTGATCCTTCGATGTCGGCTCTTCCTATCATTGTGAAGCAAAATTCACCAAGCGTTGGATTGTTCACCCATGCAAGGGAACGTGAGCTGGGTTTAGACCGTCGTGAGACAGGTTAGTTTTACCCTACTAATGACAA
This sequence comes from Drosophila takahashii, assembly GCF_030179915.1. Lineage (NCBI taxonomy): Eukaryota > Metazoa > Arthropoda > Insecta > Diptera > Drosophilidae > Drosophila > Drosophila takahashii. Next base: position 52,019 of record NW_027221767.1, read on the forward strand.
AACGTTGTTGCGACAGCATTCCTGCGTAGTACGAGAGGAACCGCAGGTACGGACCAATGGCACAATACTTGTTCGAGCGAACAGTGGTATGACGCTACGTCCGTTGGATTATGCCTGAACGCCTCTAAGGTCGTATCCGTGCTGGACTGCAATGATAAATAAGGGGCAATTTGCATTGTATGGCTTCTAAACCATTTAAAGTTTATAATTTACTTTATAAACGACAATGGATGTGATGCCAATGTAATTTGTAACATAGTAAATTGGGAGGATCTTCGATCACCTGATGCCGCGCTAGTTACATATAAAAGCATTATTTAATACAATGACAAAGCCTAGAATCAATTGTAAACGACTTTTGTAACAGGCAAGGTGTTGTAAGTGGTTGAGCAGCTGCCATACTGCGATCCACTGAAGCTTATCCTTTGCTTGATGATTCGATAATAAACATAAATTTAATTGTGTTTATTTTGTTTGGCTTTTTTAAGTCAGAATATATATATATATAAAATATATATATATAAAATAATAATTATATTTAAATAAATTTTATTTAAATATATTTAACAATGGTAGCCATATGTATCGTCATCCTATTAGTGACGCGTATAAAAATATTCTAAGTCCGAACATGCAAATAAGAGACATATGCAAGTATATGTACTTCTTAAGGTAGCCAACTGAATCGTCATCCTATTAGTGACGTGTATACAAATATTCTAAGTCCGAACATACAAGTAAGAGACATATGCAAGTATATGTACCTCTTAAGGTAGCCAACTGAATCGTCATCCTATTAGTGACGCGTATACAAATATTCTAAGTCCGAACATGTAAATAAGAGACATATGCAAGTATATGTACCTCTTAAGGTAGCCAACTGAATCGTCATCCTATTAGTGACGCGTATAAAAATATTCTAAGTCCGAACATGCAAATAAGAGACATATGCAAGTATATGTACCTCTTAAGGTAGCCAACTGAATCGTCATCCTATTAGTGACGTGTATAAAAATATTCTAAGTCCGAACATACAAGTAAGAGACATATGCAAGTATATGTACCTCTTAAGGTAGCCAACTGAATCGTCATCCTATTAGTGACGTGTATAAAAATATTCTAAGTCCGAACATACAAGTAAGAGACATATGCAAGTATATGTACCTCTTAAGGTAGCCAACTGAATCGTCATCCTATTAGTGACGTGTATAAAAATATTCTAAGTCCGAACATGCAAGTAAGAGACATATGCAAGTCAATGTTCCTCTTAAAATAGATGATTGAATCGTCATCCTATTAGTGACGTGTATAAAAATATTCCAAGTCCAAACATGAGTTATATGGATATGAAAATAATATTAAGTTCTAGTATGGATATGAAAAAAATGAGTTATATGGATATGGGAAAAATAACAAGTTCTAGTATGGATATGAAAAAAATGAGTTATGTGGATATGGGAAAAATAATAAGTTCTAGTATGGATATGAAAAAAAAATGAGTTATATGGATATGGAAAAGAATACAGAGTTCTAGTATGGATATGGAAAAATGAGTTATATGAATATGGGAAAAATGATAAGTTCTAGTATGGATATGAAAAAATATTGAGTTATATGGATATTAAAGAAATAATAAGTTCTAGTATGGATATGGAATAAAATGAGTTATATAGATATGGCAAAAAATTTAATGTTCTAGTATGGATATGAAAAAAATTAGTTATATGAATATGGGAAAATTTATAAGTTCTAGTATGGATATGGGAAAAATAATAAGTTCTAGTATGGATATAAAAAAATATTGAGTTATATGGATATTAAAGAAATAATAAGTTCTAGTATGGATATGGAAAAAAATTAGTTATATTGATATGCTAAATAATGAGTTATATGCATATGGGAAAAATACTAAGTTGTAGTATGGATATGGGAAGAATACTGAGTTCTAGTATGGATATGGGAAAAATAATCAGTTCTAGTATGGATATGAAAAAATATTGAGTTTTATGGATATTGAAGAGATAATAAGCTCTAGTATGGATATGGAAAAAATTAATTATATTGTAATAGTAAATAATAAGTTATATGGATATAGGAAGAAAATTAGGTTCTAGTATGGATATGAAAAAAATTAGTTCTATGGATATGGGAAAAATAAAAAGTTCTGGTATGGATATGGAAAAATATTAAGTTATATGGATATTAAAGAAATAATAAGTTCTGGTATGGATATGGAATAAAATGAGTTGTAGAGATATGGCAAAAATATAATGTTCTAGTATGGATATGAAAAAAATTAGTTATATGAATATGGGAAAATTTATAAGTTCTAGTATGGATATGGGAAAAAGAATAAGTTCTAGTATGGATATGAAAAAATATTGAGTTATATGAATATTAAAGAAATAATAAGTTCTAGTATGAATATGGATAAATATTATTTATATAGATATGGTAAATAATGATTTATATGGATATGGGATAAATACTAAATTCTAGTGTGGATATGGAAAAAACGAGTTATATGGATATGGGAAAAATAATAAGTTCAAGTATGGATATGGAAAAAAATTAGTTTAATAGTTATAGGTATGGAAAAAAAATTAATTATATAGATATAGAACAAAAAATAAGTTATATGGATATGGTGGCATCAGTACGAAATATGCCCAATTTACATACACCGGAGCCGCAGTACGATAAATACCCAATATTTAGACGTCGTGGCCAAAAACATATATAGGGAGGCAGTGCTCGCCGACCGGCCGTATTGTTCAAAATTTATGTTTATCATATTATTTTGGCAATGCTATATATAAATGATATCTTATACATATAATTCAATTATAGCGATATGGAAATACCATATTATATGTATAAAGAAAAAAAATGTATAATAAAATATACATTGACATACAAATATGGCTAGTTGTATGGATATGCCGTATTCATTATATGGATACGGCATATAGATTATATAAATATGACCAAAAAATATTTTATATTGATATGGCAAATAAAGAAATTACTTGAATATGGAAATAAAAGAAGTTATATTGATATGGAAGAAAATAATGAGTCATATAGATATGTTGGCATCAGTACGAAATATGCCCAATTTACATACACCGGGGCCGCAGTACGAAAAATACCCAATATTTAGACGTCGTGGCCAAAAACATATATAGGGAGGCAGTGCTCGCCGACCGGCCGTATTGTTCAAAATTTATGTTTATCATATTATTTTGGCAATGCTATATATAAATGATATCTTATACATATAATTCAATTATAGCGATATGGAAATACCATATTATATGTATAAAGAAAAAAAATGTATAATAAAATATACATTGACATACAAATATGGCTAGTTGTATGGATATGCCGTATTCATTATATGGATACGGCATATAGATTATATAAATATGACCAAAAAATATTTTATATTGATATGGCAAATAAAGAAATTACTTGAATATGGAAATAAAAGAAGTTATATTGATATGGAAGAAAATAATGAGTCATATAGATATGTTGGCATCAGTACGAAATATGCCCAATTTACATACACCGGGGCCGCAGTACGAAAAATACCCAATATTTAGACGTCGTGGCCAAAAACATATATAGGGAGGCAGTGCTCGCCGACCGGCCGTATTGTTCAAAATTTATGTTTATCATATTATTTTGGCAATGCTATATATAAATGATATCTTATACATATAATTCAATTATAGCGATATGGAAATACCATATTATATGTATAAAGAAAAAAAATGTATAATAAAATATACATTGACATACAAATATGGCTAGTTGTATGGATATGCCGTATTCATTATATGGATACGGCATATAGATTATATAAATATGACCAAAAAATATTTTATATTGATATGGCAAATAAAGAAATTACTTGAATATGGAAATAAAAGAAGTTATATTGATATGGAAGAAAATAATGAGTCATATAGATATGTTGGCATCAGTACGAAATATGCCCAATTTACATACACCGGGGCCGCAGTACGAAAAATACCCAATATTTAGACGTCGTGGCCAAAAACATATATAGGGAGGCAGTGCTCGCCGACCGGCCGTATTGTTCAAAATTTATGTTTATCATATTATTTTGGCAATGCTATATATAAATGATATCTTATACATATAATTCAATTATAGCGATATGGAAATACCATATTATATGTATAAAGAAAAAAAATGTATAATAAAATATACATTGACATACAAATATGGCTAGTTGTATGGATATGCCGTATTCATTATATGGATACGGCATATAGATTATATAAATATGACCAAAAAATATTTTATATTGATATGGCAAATAAAGAAATTACTTGAATATGGAAATAAAAGAAGTTATATTGATATGGAAGAAAATAATGAGTCATATAGATATGTTGGCATCAGTACGAAATATGCCCAATTTACATACACCGGGGCCGCAGTACGAAAAATACCCAATATTTAGACGTCGTGGCCAAAAACATATATAGGGAGGCAGTGCTCGCCGACCGGCCGTATTGTTCAAAATTTATGTTTATCATATTATTTTGGCAATGCTATATATAAATGATATCTTATACATATAATTCAATTATAGCGATATGGAAATACCATATTATATGTATAAAGAAAAAAAATGTATAATAAAATATACATTGACATACAAATATGGCTAGTTGTATGGATATGCCGTATTCATTATATGGATACGGCATATAGATTATATGGATATGACCAAAAAATAATTCATAAAGAAATTATATGAATATGGCAGAAATAATTGGTTATATTAATATGATCAAATAATACTTTATATAAAAAAGTGAATATCTTTGGTTGGGTGGCAAAGAGAATTAAATATGCCCGATATATAGACGTCGTGGCCAAAAACTACTATAGGGTGAAGTGCTTGTCTGTTGGTCTATATATATACATATAATATTTTATGCGTACACATTATTATTATAGATAGTTAATATCTATCGTATGGGTGGCAAACGGAATTAAATAATTTCGATATTTAGACGTCGTGGCCAAAAACTACTATAGGATGGTCAGTGGTTGTCCACCAATTAATTATTGAACAAACCATATGAATATCATATGCTGTTGTCAATATAATGTATATCAATAATAATAAAAAATAAGGATGGTACAGTAAGTAGTCCATCTACTATTGAACAAAATATATTATAATATATACTTTTGTTATCAATAGAACAACATATATTAAAATCAAAATATTATCCGTATAAATTTGTTTCTTAAATGAAATTAAGACTTGGCTACGCGGTTAATATTATAAACCCATGATAATAAGGTGAAACAGAGGTCAAGTTTCTATTATATATAGAATAACAAATTGTTTCCGACTTTTATCGTTAATCTTTGGTGGCAGGTATATATGATAATTTATATTAAATTATTATATCCCCTGTCGTTTGGGCACAGAGTATCGCTTGCCGGTACAATGTGTTTACAAAAAGCATTATAATAAAATATAATTGCAATATTAGTGATCAAAATAATTTCATATGCGCTCGGTTTTATATCATATATTACCAGAGAGTTATATGGAAAAGATAAATTTTAAATTTATCATCAAAATGCAAATGATTTAACTCAATATTTATATTGGTTAAACAAAAATTGTACATGTGTGGATACAATAATTATGTATGTTGAACAAAAATGATATTTTAGAATGAAATATGTATATATAATATAATAAAAACTTATAGAAAGAACAATATATATTGAAAATTGTGTTATAAAAAAGTTTTACTTTTTCTTTAACATCAATTATAAACTTGTTATATTAGTGGCGAAACAAGTAAAAATTAAAGAACGTATACGAATGCCATATAAAAATGGCCGTATTCGAATTAAAATAGAATTATTTCACAAAGCAAAAAAAAAATATTGAATTAAAATCAATATTTAAGAAAAACCGAACATATAATATGGAAATAAAATCTATTATATTTATATTACTAATTTCTATTCAAAAAATATGAATGAAATATGAACGAAAACATTATTCTGGTTGATCCTGCCAGTAGTTATATGCTTGTCTCAAAGATTAAGCCATGCATGTCTAAGTACACACGAATTAAAAGTGAAACCGCAAAAGGCTCATTATATCAGTTATGGTTCCTTAGATCGTTAACAGTTACTTGGATAACTGTGGTAATTCTAGAGCTAATACATGCAATTAAAACATGAACCTTATGGGACATGTGCTTTTATTAGGCTAAAACCAAGCGATCGCAAGATCGTTATATTGGTTGAACTCTAGATAACATGCAGATCGTATGGTCTTGTACCGACGACAGATCTTTCAAATGTCTGCCCTATCAACTTTTGATGGTAGTATCTAGGACTACCATGGTTGCAACGGGTAACGGGGAATCAGGGTTCGATTCCGGAGAGGGAGCCTGAGAAACGGCTACCACATCTAAGGAAGGCAGCAGGCGCGTAAATTACCCACTCCCAGCTCGGGGAGGTAGTGACGAAAAATAACAATACAGGACTCATATCCGAGGCCCTGTAATTGGAATGAGTACACTTTAAATCCTTTAACAAGGACCAATTGGAGGGCAAGTCTGGTGCCAGCAGCCGCGGTAATTCCAGCTCCAATAGCGTATATTAAAGTTGTTGCGGTTAAAACGTTCGTAGTTGAACTTGTGCTTCATACGGGTAGTACAACTTACAATTGTGGTTAGTACTATACCTTTATGTATGTAAGCGTATTACCGGTGGAGTTCTTATATGTGTTTAAATACTTGTATTTTTTCATATGTTCCTCCTATTTAAAAACCTGCATTAGTGCTCTTAAACGAGTGTTATTGTGGGCCGGTACAATTACTTTGAACAAATTAGAGTGCTTAAAGCAGGCTTCAAATGCCTGAATATTCTGTGCATGGGATAATGAAATAAGACCTCTGTTCTGCTTTCATTGGTTTTCAGATCAAGAGGTAATGATTAATAGAAGCAGTTTGGGGGCATTAGTATTACGACGCGAGAGGTGAAATTCTTGGACCGTCGTAAGACTAACTTAAGCGAAAGCATTTGCCAAAGATGTTTTCATTAATCAAGAACGAAAGTTAGAGGTTCGAAGGCGATCAGATACCGCCCTAGTTCTAACCATAAACGATGCCAGCTAGCAATTGGGTGTAGCTACTTTTATGGCTCTCTCAGTCGCTTCCCGGGAAACCAAAGCTTTTGGGCTCCGGGGGAAGTATGGTTGCAAAGCTGAAACTTAAAGGAATTGACGGAAGGGCACCACCAGGAGTGGAGCCTGCGGCTTAATTTGACTCAACACGGGAAAACTTACCAGGTCCGAACATAAGTGTGTAAGACAGATTGATAGCTCTTTCTCGAATCTATGGGTGGTGGTGCATGGCCGTTCTTAGTTCGTGGAGTGATTTGTCTGGTTAATTCCGATAACGAACGAGACTCAAATATATTAAATAGATATCTTCAGGATTATGGTGTTGAAGCTTATATAGCCTTCATTCATGGTGGCAGTAAAATGTTTATTGTGTTTGAATGTGTTTATATAAGTGGAGCCGTACCTGTTGGTTTGTCCCATTATAAGGACACTAGCTTCTTAAATGGACAAATTGCGTCTAGCAATAATGAGATTGAGCAATAACAGGTCTGTGATGCCCTTAGATGTCCTGGGCTGCACGCGCGCTACAATGAAAGTATCAACGTGTATTTCCTAGACCGAGAGGTCCGGGTAAACCGCTGAACCACTTTCATGCTTGGGATTGTGAACTGAAACTGTTCACATGAACTTGGAATTCCCAGTAAGTGTGAGTCATTAACTCGCATTGATTACGTCCCTGCCCTTTGTACATACCGCCCGTCGCTACTACCGATTGAATTATTTAGTGAGGTCTCCGGACGTGATCACTGTGACGCCTTGTGTGTTACGGTTGTTTCGCAAAAGTTGACCGAACTTGATTATTTAGAGGAAGTAAAAGTCGTAACAAGGTTTCCGTAGGTGAACCTGCGGAAGGATCATTATTGTATAATATCCTTACCGTTAATAAAAAAATTTGTTAATACAAATTTAATACAAATTACCAATATATATATATACATAATAATTATAATAATAATTATACCAAAAATATGATCTTAAAAGTAAAAGATCAAATAAATTTCGAACAAGCAAATCGAAATATTGTAATAATATAATATTATTACAAATAAATTAAATAGAAACAAACATAAAATTCGAACAAGCAAATCGAATTATTAATATAATAAAATATATTTTATATATTTATTATAAACTTTTGTGTGTATATGGACCATAATATACACGCGTTGCGAGATGTATTGGCCAACTAATTTGATGATGATCATACATTGGATAATGCAACAACCTAAAATATACAATGTTGTACCTGGTTTCAGGTTAATGTTTTATATAAAATTATCAATATATATTAACAAACAAATGCCATTACAAATAATACTTTGATATATATTGTTTATATAAAACTAAGACATTTCGCAGCATTTATTTTAGGTATATAAATACATTTATTGAAGGAATTGATATATGCCAGTAAAATGGTGTATTTTTAATTTCTTTCAATAAAAACATATTTGACCAAATTTAAAACCAATATTATAAAACTCTAAGCGGTGGATCACTCGGCTCATGGGTCGATGAAGAACGCAGCAAACTGTGCGTCATCGTGTGAACTGCAGGACACATGAACATCGACATTTTGAACGCATATCGCAGTCCATGCTGTTATGTACTTTAATTAATTTTATAGTGCTGCTTGGACTACATATGGTTGAGGGTTGTAAGACTATGCTAATTAAGTTGTTTATACAAATTTTATAATAAAATTTTATAAGCATATGGTATATTATTGGATAAAAATAATTTAATTATTTTATTCATAATATTAACAAATATATGAAAAACATTATCTCACAATAGTAATTAAACTTTGGAGAAAAACACGAAGAGGAATATTTTCTTTTTCAATCAAATAATACTGAGAATGTCTAGCA
>NW_027221768.1:0-25430 GCF_030179915.1 Drosophila takahashii
AAACCCTGATGGAAACCGAAACAGTTCTGACGTGCAAATCGATTGTCAGAATTGAGTATAGGGGCGAAAGACCATCGAACCATCTAGTAGCTGGTTCCTTCCGAGAAGTTTCCTCAGGATAGCTGGTGCATTTTAATATTATATAAAATAATCTTATCTGGTAAAGCGAATGATGAGGCCTTAGGGTCGAAACGATCTTAACCTATTCTCAAACTTTAAATGGGTAAGAACCTTAACTTTCTTGATATGAAGTTTAAGGTTATGATATAATGTGCCCAGTGGGCCACTTTTGGTAAGCAGAACTGGCGCTGTGGGATGAACCAAACGTAATGTTACGGTGCCCAAATTAACAACTCATGCAGATACCATGAAAGGCGTTGGTTGCTTAAAACAGCAGGACGGTGATCATGGAAGTCGAAATCCGCTAAGGAGTGTGTAACAACTCACCTGCCGAAGCAACTAGCCCTTAAAATGGATGGCGCTTAAGTTGTATACCTATACATTACCGCTAAAGTAGATGATTTATATTACTTGTGATATAAATTTTGAAACTTTAGTGAGTAGGAAGGTACAATGGTATGCGTAGAAGTGTTTGGCGTAAGCCTGCATGGAGCTGCCATTGGTACAGATCTTGGTGGTAGTAGCAAATAATCGAATGAGACCTTGGAGGACTGAAGTGGAGAAGGGTTTCGTGTGAACAGTGGTTGATCACGAGTTAGTCGGTCCTAAGTTCAAGGCGAAAGCCGAAAATTTTCAAGTAAAACCAAAAACGCAATATATACAAATCAAGCTAATATAATATACTTGAATAATTTTGAACGAAAGGGAATACGGTTCCAATTCCGTAACCTGTTGAGTATCCGTTTGTTATTAAATATGGGCCTCGTGCTCATCCTGGCAACAGGAACGACCATAAAGAAGCCGTCGAGAGATATCGGAAGAGTTTTCTTTTCTGTTTTATAGCCGTACTACCATGGAAGTCTTTCGCAGAGAGATATGGTAGATGGGCTAGAAGAGCATGACATATACTGTTGTGTCGATATTTTCTCCTCGGACCTTGAAAATTTATGGTGGGGACACGCAAACTTCTCAACAGGCCGTACCAATATCCGCAGCTGGTCTCCAAGGTGAAGAGTCTCTAGTCGATAGAATAATGTAGGTAAGGGAAGTCGGCAAATTAGATCCGTAACTTCGGGATAAGGATTGGCTCTGAAGATTGAGATAGTCGGGCTTGATTGGGAAACAATAACATGGTTTATGTGCTCGTTCTGGGTAAATAGAGTTTCTAGCATTTATGTTAGTTACTTGTTCCCCGGATAGTTAGTTACGTAGCCAATTGTGGAACTTTCTTGCTAAAATTTTTAAGAATACTAATTGGGTCAAACCAATTAGTTCTTATTAATTATAACGATTATCAATTAACAATCAATTCAGAACTGGCACGGACTTGGGGAATCCGACTGTCTAATTAAAACAAAGCATTGTGATGGCCCTAGCGGGTGTTGACACAATGTGATTTCTGCCCAGTGCTCTGAATGTCAAAGTGAAGAATTCAAGTAAGCGCGGGTCAACGGCGGGAGTAACTATGACTCTCTTAAGGTAGCCAAATGCCTCGTCATCTAATTAGTGACGCGCATGAATGGATTAACGAGATTCCTACTGTCCCTATCTACTATCTAGCGAAACCACAGCCAAGGGAACGGGCTTGGAATAATTAGCGGGGAAAGAAGACCCTTTTGAGCTTGACTCTAATCTGGCAGTGTAAGGAGACATAAGAGGTGTAGAATAAGTGGGAGATATTAGACTTCGGTTTGGTATCGTCAATGAAATACCACTACTCTTATTGTTTCCTTACTTACTTGATTAAATGGAACGTGTATCATTTCCTAGCCATTATACGGATATATTTATTATATCTTATGGTATTGGGTTTTGATGCAAGCTTCTTGATCAAAGTATCACGAGTTTGTTATATAATCGCAAACAAATTCTTTAATAAAACGGTGCATTTATGTATTTTTGATTTGAAAATTTGGTATAACTCCAATTACTCAGGTATGATCCAATTCAAGGACATTGCCAGGTAGGGAGTTTGACTGGGGCGGTACATCTCTCAAATAATAACGGAGGTGTCCCAAGGCCAGCTCAGTGCGGACAGAAACCACACATAGAGCAAAAGGGCAAATGCTGACTTGATCTCGGTGTTCAGTACACACAGGGACAGCAAAAGCTCGGCCTATCGATCCTTTTGGTTTAAAGAGTTTTTAACAAGAGGTGTCAGAAAAGTTACCATAGGGATAACTGGCTTGTGGCGGCCAAGCGTTCATAGCGACGTCGCTTTTTGATCCTTCGATGTCGGCTCTTCCTATCATTGTGAAGCAAAATTCACCAAGCGTTGGATTGTTCACCCATGCAAGGGAACGTGAGCTGGGTTTAGACCGTCGTGAGACAGGTTAGTTTTACCCTACTAATGACAAAACGTTGTTGCGACAGCATTCCTGCGTAGTACGAGAGGAACCGCAGGTACGGACCAATGGCACAATACTTGTTCGAGCGAACAGTGGTATGACGCTACGTCCGTTGGATTATGCCTGAACGCCTCTAAGGTCGTATCCGTGCTGGACTGCAATGATAAATAAGGGGCAATTTGCATTGTATGGCTTCTAAACCATTTAAAGTTTATAATTTACTTTATAAACGACAATGGATGTGATGCCAATGTAATTTGTAACATAGTAAATTGGGAGGATCTTCGATCACCTGATGCCGCGCTAGTTACATATAAAAGCATTATTTAATACAATGACAAAGCCTAGAATCAATTGTAAACGACTTTTGTAACAGGCAAGGTGTTGTAAGTGGTTGAGCAGCTGCCATACTGCGATCCACTGAAGCTTATCCTTTGCTTGATGATTCGATAATAAACATAAATTTAATTGTGTTTATTTTGTTTGGCTTTTTTAAGTCAGAATATATATATATATAAATATATATATATAAAAATAATAATTATATTTAAATAAATTTTATTTAAATATATTTAACAATGGTAGCCATATGTATCGTCATCCTATTAGTGACGCGTATAAAAATATTCTAAGTCCGAACATGCAAATAAGAGACATATGCAAGTATATGTACTTCTTAAGGTAGCCAACTGAATCGTCATCCTATTAGTGACGTGTATACAAATATTCTAAGTCCGAACATACAAGTAAGAGACATATGCAAGTATATGTACCTCTTAAGGTAGCCAACTGAATCGTCATCCTATTAGTGACGTGTATAAAAATATTCTAAGTCCGAACATACAAGTAAGAGACATATGCAAGTATATGTACCTCTTAAGGTAGCCAACTGAATCGTCATCCTATTAGTGACGTGTATAAAAATATTCTAAGTCCGAACATACAAATAAGAGACATATGCAAGTATATGTACCTCTTAAGGTAGCCAACTGAATCGTCATCCTATTAGTGACGCGTATAAAAATATTCTAAGTCCGAACATGCAAGTAAGAGACATATGCAAGTATATGTACCTCTTAAGGTAGCCAACTGAATCGTCATCCTATTAGTGACGTGTATAAAAATATTCTAAGTCCGAACATACAAGTAAGAGACATATGCAAGTATATGTACCTCTTAAGGTAGCCAACTGAATCGTCATCCTATTAGTGACGTGTATAAAAATATTCTAAGTCCGAACATACAAGTAAGAGACATATGCAAGTATATGTACCTCTTAAGGTAGCCAACTGAATCGTCATCCTATTAGTGACGTGTATAAAAATATTCTAAGTCCGAACATGCAAGTAAGAGACATATGCAAGTAATGTTCCTCTTAAATAGATGATTGAATCGTCATCCTATTAGTGACGTGTATAAAAATATTCCAAGTCCAAACATGAGTTATATGGATATGAAAATAATATTAAGTTCTAGTATGGATATGAAAAAAATGAGTTATATGGATATGGGAAAAATAACAAGTTCTAGTATGGATATGAAAAAAATGAGTTATGTGGATATGGGAAAAATAATAAGTGCTAGTATGGATATGAAAAAAATGAGTTATATGGATATGGAAAAGAATACAGAGTTCTAGTATGGATATGGAAAAATGAGTTATATGAATATGGGAAAAATGATAAGTTCTAGTATGGATATGAAAAAATATTGAGTTATATGGATATTAAAGAAATAATAAGTTCTAGTATGGATATGGAAAAATTAATTATATTGATAGTAAATAATAAGTTATATGGATATGGAGAAAATTAGGTTCTAGTATGGATATGAAAAAAATTAGTTCTATGGATATGGGAAAAATAAAGTTCTAGTATGGATATGAAAAAATATTGAGTTATATGGATATTAAAGAAAATAAGTTCTAGTATGGATATGGAATAAAATGAGTTATATAGATATGGCAAAAATATAATGTTCTAGTATGGATATGAAAAAATTAGTTATATGAATATGGGAAATTTATAAGTTCTAGTATGGATATGGGAAAAATAATAAGTTCTAGTATGGATATAAAAAAATATTGAGTTATATGGATATTAAAGAAATAATAAGTTCTAGTATGGATATGGAAAAAAATTAGTTATATTGATATGCTAAATAATGAGTTATATGCATATGGGAAAAATACTAAGTTGTAGTATGGATATGGGAAGAATACTGAGTTCTAGTATGGATATGGGAAAAATAATCAGTTCTAGTATGGATATGAAAAATATTGAGTTTTATGGATATTGAAGAGATAATAAGCTCTAGTATGGATATGGAAAAATTATTATATTGTAATAGTAAATAATAAGTTATATGGATATAGGAAGAAAATTAGGTTCTAGTATGGATATGAAAAAAATTAGTTCTATGGATATGGGAAAAATAAAAAGTTCTGGTATGGATATGGAAAAATATTAAGTTATATGGATATTAAAGAAATAATAAGTTGTAGTATGGATATGGAATAAAATGAGTTATATATATATGGCAAAAATATATTGTCCTAGTATGGATATTAAAAAACTTAGTTTTATGAATATGGGAAAATTTATAAGTTCTCGAATGGATATGGAAAAAAGAATATGTTCTAGTAGGGATATGAAAAATATTGAGTTATATGAATATTAAAGAAATAATAAGTTCTAGTATGAATATGGAAAAATATTATTTATATTGATATGGTAAATAATGATTTATATGGATATGGGATAAATACTAAATTCTAGTGTGGATATGGAAAAAACGAGTTATATGGATATGGGAAAAATAATAAGTTCAAGTATGGATATGGAAAAAAATTAGTTTAATAGTTATAGGTATGGAAAAAAATTAATTATATAGATATAGAACAAAAAATAAGTTATATGGATATGGTGGCATCAGTACGAAATATGCCCAATTTACATACACCGGAGCCGCAGTACGATAAATACCCAATATTTAGACGTCGTGGCCAAAAACATATATAGGGAGGCAGAGCTCGCCGACCGCCGTATTGTTCAAAATTTATGTTTATCATATTATTTTGGCAATGCTATATATAAATGATATCTTATACATATAATTCAATTATAGCGATATGGAAATACCATATTATATGTATAAAGAAAAAAAATGTATAATAAAATATACATTGACATACAAATATGGCTAGTTGTATGGATATGCCGTATTCATTATATGGATACGGCATATAGATTATATAAATATGACCAAAAATATTTTATATTGATATGGCAAATAAAGAAATTACTTGAATATGGAAATAAAAGAAGTTATATTGATATGGAAGAAAATAATGAGTCATATAGATATGTTGGCATCAGTACGAAATATGCCCAATTTACATACACCGGGGCCGCAGTACGAAAAATACCCAATATTTAGACGTCGTGGCCAAAAACATATATAGGGAGGCAGTGCTCGCCGACCGGCCGTATTGTTCAAAATTTATGTTTATCATATTATTTTGGCAATGCTATATATAAATGATATCTTATACATATAATTCAATTATAGCGATATGGAAATACCATATTATATGTATAAAGAAAAAAAATGTATAATAAAATATACATTGACATACAAATATGGCTAGTTGTATGGATATGCCGTATTCATTATATGGATACGGCATATAGATTATATAAATATGACCAAAAAATATTTTATATTGATATGGCAAATAAAGAAATTACTTGAATATGGAAATAAAAGAAGTTATATTGATATGGAAGAAAATAATGAGTCATATAGATATGTTGGCATCAGTACGAAATATGCCCAATTTACATACACCGGGGCCGCAGTACGAAAAATACCCAATATTTAGACGTCGTGGCCAAAAACATATATAGGGAGGCAGTGCTCGCCGACCGGCCGTATTGTTCAAAATTTATGTTTATCATATTATTTTGGCAATGCTATATATAAATGATATCTTATACATATAATTCAATTATAGCGATATGGAAATACCATATTATATGTATAAAGAAAAAAAATGTATAATAAAATATACATTGACATACAAATATGGCTAGTTGTATGGATATGCCGTATTCATTATATGGATACGGCATATAGATTATATAAATATGACCAAAAAATATTTTATATTGATATGGCAAATAAAGAAATTACTTGAATATGGAAATAAAAGAAGTTATATTGATATGGAAGAAAATAATGAGTCATATAGATATGTTGGCATCAGTACGAAATATGCCCAATTTACATACACCGGGGCCGCAGTACGAAAAATACCCAATATTTAGACGTCGTGGCCAAAAACATATATAGGGAGGCAGTGCTCGCCGACCGGCCGTATTGTTCAAAATTTATGTTTATCATATTATTTTGGCAATGCTATATATAAATGATATCTTATACATATAATTCAATTATAGCGATATGGAAATACCATATTATATGTATAAAGAAAAAAAATGTATAATAAAATATACATTGACATACAAATATGGCTAGTTGTATGGATATGCCGTATTCATTATATGGATACGGCATATAGATTATATAAATATGACCAAAAAATATTTTATATTGATATGGCAAATAAAGAAATTACTTGAATATGGAAATAAAAGAAGTTATATTGATATGGAAGAAAATAATGAGTCATATAGATATGTTGGCATCAGTACGAAATATGCCCAATTTACATACACCGGGGCCGCAGTACGAAAAATACCCAATATTTAGACGTCGTGGCCAAAAACATATATAGGGAGGCAGTGCTCGCCGACCGGCCGTATTGTTCAAAATTTATGTTTATCATATTATTTTGGCAATGCTATATATAAATGATATCTTATACATATAATTCAATTATAGCGATATGGAAATACCATATTATATGTATAAAGAAAAAAAATGTATAATAAAATATACATTGACATACAAATATGGCTAGTTGTATGGATATGCCGTATTCATTATATGGATACGGCATATAGATTATATGGATATGACCAAAAAATAATTCATAAAGAAATTATATGAATATGGCAGAAATAATTGGTTATATTAATATGATCAAATAATACTTTATATAAAAAAGTGAATATCTTTGGTTGGGTGGCAAAGAGAATTAAATATGCCCGATATATAGACGTCGTGGCCAAAAACTACTATAGGGTGAAGTGCTTGTCTGTTGGTCTATATATATACATATAATATTTTATGCGTACACATTATTATTATAGATAGTTAATATCTATCGTATGGGTGGCAAACGGAATTAAATAATTTCGATATTTAGACGTCGTGGCCAAAAACTACTATAGGATGGTCAGTGGTTGTCCACCAATTAATTATTGAACAAACCATATGAATATCATATGCTGTTGTCAATATAATGTATATCAATAATAATAAAAAATAAGGATGGTACAGTAAGTAGTCCATCTACTATTGAACAAAATATATTATAATATATACTTTTGTTATCAATAGAACAACATATATTAAAATCAAAATATTATCCGTATAAATTTGTTTCTTAAATGAAATTAAGACTTGGCTACGCGGTTAATATTATAAACCCATGATAATAAGGTGAAACAGAGGTCAAGTTTCTATTATATATAGAATAACAAATTGTTTCCGACTTTTATCGTTAATCTTTGGTGGCAGGTATATATGATAATTTATATTAAATTATTATATCCCCTGTCGTTTGGGCACAGAGTATCGCTTGCCGGTACAATGTGTTTACAAAAAGCATTATAATAAAATATAATTGCAATATTAGTGATCAAAATAATTTCATATGCGCTCGGTTTTATATCATATATTACCAGAGAGTTATATGGAAAAGATAAATTTTAAATTTATCATCAAAATGCAAATGATTTAACTCAATATTTATATTGGTTAAACAAAAATTGTACATGTGTGGATACAATAATTATGTATGTTGAACAAAAATGATATTTTAGAATGAAATATGTATATATAATATAATAAAAACTTATAGAAAGAACAATATATATTGAAAATTGTGTTATAAAAAAGTTGTACTTTTTCTTTAACATCAATTATAAACTTGTTATATTAGTGGCGAAACAAGTAAAAATTAAAGAACGTATACGAATGCCATATAAAAATGGCCGTATTCGAATTAAAATAGAATTATTTCACAAAGCAAAAAAAAAATATTGAATTAAAATCAATATTTAAGAAAAACCGAACATATAAAATGGAAATAAAATCTATTATATTTATATTACTAATTTCTATTCAAAAAATATGAATGAAATATGAACGAAAACATTATTCTGGTTGATCCTGCCAGTAGTTATATGCTTGTCTCAAAGATTAAGCCATGCATGTCTAAGTACACACGAATTAAAAGTGAAACCGCAAAAGGCTCATTATATCAGTTATGGTTCCTTAGATCGTTAACAGTTACTTGGATAACTGTGGTAATTCTAGAGCTAATACATGCAATTAAAACATGAACCTTATGGGACATGTGCTTTTATTAGGCTAAAACCAAGCGATCGCAAGATCGTTATATTGGTTGAACTCTAGATAACATGCAGATCGTATGGTCTTGTACCGACGACAGATCTTTCAAATGTCTGCCCTATCAACTTTTGATGGTAGTATCTAGGACTACCATGGTTGCAACGGGTAACGGGGAATCAGGGTTCGATTCCGGAGAGGGAGCCTGAGAAACGGCTACCACATCTAAGGAAGGCAGCAGGCGCGTAAATTACCCACTCCCAGCTCGGGGAGGTAGTGACGAAAAATAACAATACAGGACTCATATCCGAGGCCCTGTAATTGGAATGAGTACACTTTAAATCCTTTAACAAGGACCAATTGGAGGGCAAGTCTGGTGCCAGCAGCCGCGGTAATTCCAGCTCCAATAGCGTATATTAAAGTTGTTGCGGTTAAAACGTTCGTAGTTGAACTTGTGCTTCATACGGGTAGTACAACTTACAATTGTGGTTAGTACTATACCTTTATGTATGTAAGCGTATTACCGGTGGAGTTCTTATATGTGTTTAAATACTTGTATTTTTTCATATGTTCCTCCTATTTAAAAACCTGCATTAGTGCTCTTAAACGAGTGTTATTGTGGGCCGGTACAATTACTTTGAACAAATTAGAGTGCTTAAAGCAGGCTTCAAATGCCTGAATATTCTGTGCATGGGATAATGAAATAAGACCTCTGTTCTGCTTTCATTGGTTTTCAGATCAAGAGGTAATGATTAATAGAAGCAGTTTGGGGGCATTAGTATTACGACGCGAGAGGTGAAATTCTTGGACCGTCGTAAGACTAACTTAAGCGAAAGCATTTGCCAAAGATGTTTTCATTAATCAAGAACGAAAGTTAGAGGTTCGAAGGCGATCAGATACCGCCCTAGTTCTAACCATAAACGATGCCAGCTAGCAATTGGGTGTAGCTACTTTTATGGCTCTCTCAGTCGCTTCCCGGGAAACCAAAGCTTTTGGGCTCCGGGGGAAGTATGGTTGCAAAGCTGAAACTTAAAGGAATTGACGGAAGGGCACCACCAGGAGTGGAGCCTGCGGCTTAATTTGACTCAACACGGGAAAACTTACCAGGTCCGAACATAAGTGTGTAAGACAGATTGATAGCTCTTTCTCGAATCTATGGGTGGTGGTGCATGGCCGTTCTTAGTTCGTGGAGTGATTTGTCTGGTTAATTCCGATAACGAACGAGACTCAAATATATTAAATAGATATCTTCAGGATTATGGTGTTGAAGCTTATATAGCCTTCATTCATGGTGGCAGTAAAATGTTTATTGTGTTTGAATGTGTTTATATAAGTGGAGCCGTACCTGTTGGTTTGTCCCATTATAAGGACACTAGCTTCTTAAATGGACAAATTGCGTCTAGCAATAATGAGATTGAGCAATAACAGGTCTGTGATGCCCTTAGATGTCCTGGGCTGCACGCGCGCTACAATGAAAGTATCAACGTGTATTTCCTAGACCGAGAGGTCCGGGTAAACCGCTGAACCACTTTCATGCTTGGGATTGTGAACTGAAACTGTTCACATGAACTTGGAATTCCCAGTAAGTGTGAGTCATTAACTCGCATTGATTACGTCCCTGCCCTTTGTACACACCGCCCGTCGCTACTACCGATTGAATTATTTAGTGAGGTCTCCGGACGTGATCACTGTGACGCCTTGTGTGTTACGGTTGTTTCGCAAAAGTTGACCGAACTTGATTATTTAGAGGAAGTAAAAGTCGTAACAAGGTTTCCGTAGGTGAACCTGCGGAAGGATCATTATTGTATAATATCCTTACGGTTAATAAAAAATTTGTTAATACAAATTTAATACAAATTACCAATATATATATATATATACATAATAATTATAATAATAATTATACCAAAAATATGATCTTAAAAGTAAAAGATCAAATAAATTTCGAACAAGCAAATCGAAATATTGTAATAATATAATATTATTACAAATAAATTAAATAGAAACAAACATAAAATTCGAACAAGCAAATCGAATTATTAATATAATAAAATATATTTTATATATTTATTATAAACTTTTGTGTGTATATGGACCATAATATACACGCGTTGCGAGATGTATTGGCCAACTAATTTGATGATGATCATACATTGGATAATGCAACAACCTAAAATATACAATGTTGTACCTGGTTTCAGGTTAATGTTTTATATAAAATTATCAATATATATTAACAAACAAATGCCATTACAAATAATACTTTGATATATATTGTTTATATAAAACTAAGACATTTCGCAGCATTTATTTTAGGTATATAAATACATTTATTGAAGGAATTGATATATGCCAGTAAAATGGTGTATTTTTAATTTCTTTCAATAAAAACATATTTGACCAAATTTAAAACCAATATTATAAAACTCTAAGCGGTGGATCACTCGGCTCATGGGTCGATGAAGAACGCAGCAAACTGTGCGTCATCGTGTGAACTGCAGGACACATGAACATCGACATTTTGAACGCATATCGCAGTCCATGCTGTTATGTACTTTAATTAATTTTATAGTGCTGCTTGGACTACATATGGTTGAGGGTTGTAAGACTATGCTAATTAAGTTGTTTATACAAATTTTATAATAAAATTTTATAAGCATATGGTATATTATTGGATAAAAATAATTTAATTATTTTATTCATAATATTAACAAATATATGAAAAACATTATCTCACAATAGTAATTAAACTTTGAGAAAAACGAAGAGGAATATTTTCTTTTTCAATCAAATAATACTGAGAAATGTCTAGCATAAAATATTATCTAGAATTGTCTCTTATTAATGATTTGAAATATGAAAAACGTTGACAATATTATTATTCTTCGTTAATTCGTTACAAATAAATGCCATTAATATATATATACGTCAGCTTTAAACGAATTTAATAAAATGTTTTATCATTATATATAAAGAATTAATTGCAAATAAAAGTTATATACAACCTCAACTCATATGGGACTACCCCCTGAATTTAAGCATATTAATTAGGGGAGGAAAAGAAACTAACAAGGATTTTCTTAGTAGCGGCGAGCGAAAAGAAATCAGTTCAGCACTAAGTCACTTTGTCTATATGGCAAATGTGAGATGCAGTGTATGGAGCGTCAATATTCTAGTATGAGAAATTAACGATTTAAGTCCTTCTTAAATGAGGCCATTTACCCATAGAGGGTGCCAGGCCCGTATAACGTTAATGATTACTAGATGATGTTTCCAAAGAGTCGTGTTGCTTGATAGTGCAGCACTAAGTGGGTGGTAAACTCCATCTAAAACTAAATATAACCATGAGACCGATAGTAAACAAGTACCGTGAGGGAAAGTTGAAAAGAACTCTGAATAGAGAGTTAAACAGTACGTGAAACTGCTTAGAGGTTAAGCCCGATGAACCTGAATATCCGTTATGGAAAATTCATCATTAAAATTGTAATATTTAAACAATATTATGATAATAGTGTGCATTTTTTCCATATAAGGACATTGTAATCTATTAGCATACCAAATTTATCATAAAATATAACTTATAGTTTATTCAAATTAAATTGCTTGCATTTTAACACAGAATAAATGTTATTAATTTGATAAAGTGCTGATAGATTTATATGAATACAGTGCGTTAATTTTTCGGAATTATATAATGGCATGATTATCATTGATTTTTGTGTTTATTATATGCACTTGTAGGATTAACAATGCGAAAGATTCAGGATACCTTCGGGACCCGTCTTGAAACACGGACCAAGGAGTCTAACATATGTGCAAGTTATTGGGATATAAACCTAATAGCGTAATTAACTTGACTAATAATGGGATTAGTTTTTTAACTATTTATAGCTAATTAACACAATCCCGGGGCGTTCTATATAGTTATGTATAATGATATTTATATTATTTATGCCTCTAACTGGAACGTACCTTGAGCATATATGCTGTGACCCGAAAGATGGTGAACTATACTTGATCAGGTTGAAGTCAGGGGAAACCCTGATGGAAGACCGAAACAGTTCTGACGTGCAAATCGATTGTCAGAATTGAGTATAGGGGCGAAAGACCAATCGAACCATCTAGTAGCTGGTTCCTTCCGAAGTTTCCCTCAGGATAGCTGGTGCATTTTAATATTATATAAAATAATCTTATCTGGTAAAGCGAATGATTAGAGGCCTTAGGGTCGAAACGATCTTAACCTATTCTCAAACTTTAAATGGGTAAGAACCTTAACTTTCTTGATATGAAGTTTAAGGTTATGATATAATGTGCCCAGTGGGCCACTTTTGGTAAGCAGAACTGGCGCTGTGGGATGAACCAAACGTAATGTTACGGTGCCCAAATTAACAACTCATGCAGATACCATGAAAGGCGTTGGTTGCTTAAAACAGCAGGACGGTGATCATGGAAGTCGAAATCCGCTAAGGAGTGTGTAACAACTCACCTGCCGAAGCAACTAGCCCTTAAAATGGATGGCGCTTAAGTTGTATACCTATACATTACCGCTAAAGTAGATGATTTATATTACTTGTGATATAAATTTTGAAACTTTAGTGAGTAGGAAGGTACAATGGTATGCGTAGAAGTGTTTGGCGTAAGCCTGCATGGAGCTGCCATTGGTACAGATCTTGGTGGTAGTAGCAAATAATCGAATGAGACCTTGGAGGACTGAAGTGGAGAAGGGTTTCGTGTGAACAGTGGTTGATCACGAGTTAGTCGGTCCTAAGTTCAAGGCGAAAGCCGAAAATTTTCAAGTAAAACCAAAAACGCAATATATACAAATCAAGCTAATATAATATACTTGAATAATTTTGAACGAAAGGGAATACGGTTCCAATTCCGTAACCTGTTGAGTATCCGTTTGTTATTAAATATGGGCCTCGTGCTCATCCTGGCAACAGGAACGACCATAAAGAAGCCGTCGAGAGATATCGGAAGAGTTTTCTTTTCTGTTTTATAGCCGTACTACCATGGAAGTCTTTCGCAGAGAGATATGGTAGATGGGCTAGAAGAGCATGACATATACTGTTGTGTCGATATTTTCTCCTCGGACCTTGAAAATTTATGGTGGGGACACGCAAACTTCTCAACAGGCCGTACCAATATCCGCAGCTGGTCTCCAAGGTGAAGAGTCTCTAGTCGATAGAATAATGTAGGTAAGGGAAGTCGGCAAATTAGATCCGTAACTTCGGGATAAGGATTGGCTCTGAAGATTGAGATAGTCGGGCTTGATTGGGAAACAATAACATGGTTTATGTGCTCGTTCTGGGTAAATAGAGTTTCTAGCATTTATGTTAGTTACTTGTTCCCCGGATAGTTAGTTACGTAGCCAATTGTGGAACTTTCTTGCTAAAATTTTTAAGAATACTAATTGGGTCAAACCAATTAGTTCTTATTAATTATAACGATTATCAATTAACAATCAATTCAGAACTGGCACGGACTTGGGGAATCCGACTGTCTAATTAAAACAAAGCATTGTGATGGCCCTAGCGGGTGTTGACACAATGTGATTTCTGCCCAGTGCTCTGAATGTCAAAGTGAAGAAATTCAAGTAAGCGCGGGTCAACGGCGGGAGTAACTATGACTCTCTTAAGGTAGCCAAATGCCTCGTCATCTAATTAGTGACGCGCATGAATGGATTAACGAGATTCCTACTGTCCCTATCTACTATCTAGCGAAACCACAGCCAAGGGAACGGGCTTGGAATAATTAGCGGGGAAAGAAGACCCTTTTGAGCTTGACTCTAATCTGGCAGTGTAAGGAGACATAAGAGGTGTAGAATAAGTGGGAGATATTAGACTTCGGTTTGGTATCGTCAATGAAATACCACTACTCTTATTGTTTCCTTACTTACTTGATTAAATGGAACGTGTATCATTTCCTAGCCATTATACGGATATATTTATTATATCTTATGGTATTGGGTTTTGATGCAAGCTTCTTGATCAAAGTATCACGAGTTTGTTATATAATCGCAAACAAATTCTTTAATAAAACGGTGCATTTATGTATTTTTGATTTGAAAATTTGGTATAACTCCAATTACTCAGGTATGATCCAATTCAAGGACATTGCCAGGTAGGGAGTTTGACTGGGGCGGTACATCTCTCAAATAATAACGGAGGTGTCCCAAGGCCAGCTCAGTGCGGACAGAAACCACACATAGAGCAAAAGGGCAAATGCTGACTTGATCTCGGTGTTCAGTACACACAGGGACAGCAAAAGCTCGGCCTATCGATCCTTTTGGTTTAAAGAGTTTTTAACAAGAGGTGTCAGAAAAGTTACCATAGGGATAACTGGCTTGTGGCGGCCAAGCGTTCATAGCGACGTCGCTTTTTGATCCTTCGATGTCGGCTCTTCCTATCATTGTGAAGCAAAATTCACCAAGCGTTGGATTGTTCACCCATGCAAGGGAACGTGAGCTGGGTTTAGACCGTCGTGAGACAGGTTAGTTTTACCCTACTAATGACAAAACGTTGTTGCGACAGCATTCCTGCGTAGTACGAGAGGAACCGCAGGTACGGACCAATGGCACAATACTTGTTCGAGCGAACAGTGGTATGACGCTACGTCCGTTGGATTATGCCTGAACGCCTCTAAGGTCGTATCCGTGCTGGACTGCAATGATAAATAAGGGGCAATTTGCATTGTATGGCTTCTAAACCATTTAAAGTTTATAATTTACTTTATAAACGACAATGGATGTGATGCCAATGTAATTTGTAACATAGTAAATTGGGAGGATCTTCGATCACCTGATGCCGCGCTAGTTACATATAAAAGCATTATTTAATACAATGACAAAGCCTAGAATCAATTGTAAACGACTTTTGTAACAGGCAAGGTGTTGTAAGTGGTTGAGCAGCTGCCATACTGCGATCCACTGAAGCTTATCCTTTGCTTGATGATTCGATAATAAACATAAATTTAATTGTGTTTATTTTGTTTGGCTTTTTTAAGTCAGAATATATATATATATAAAATATATATATATAAAATAATAATTATATTTAAATAAATTTTATTTAAATATATTTAACAATGGTAGCCATATGTATCGTCATCCTATTAGTGACGCGTATAAAAATATTCTAAGTCCGAACATGCAAATAAGAGACATATGCAAGTATATGTACTTCTTAAGGTAGCCAACTGAATCGTCATCCTATTAGTGACGTGTATACAAATATTCTAAGTCCGAACATACAAGTAAGAGACATATGCAAGTATATGTACCTCTTAAGGTAGCCAACTGAATCGTCATCCTATTAGTGACGTGTATAAAAATATTCTAAGTCCGAACATACAAGTAAGAGACATATGCAAGTATATGTACCTCTTAAGGTAGCCAACTGAATCGTCATCCTATTAGTGACGCGTATAAAAATATTCTAAGTCCGAACATACAAATAAGAGACATATGCAAGTATATGTACCTCTTAAGGTAGCCAACTGAATCGTCATCCTATTAGTGACGCGTATAAAAATATTCTAAGTCCGAACATGCAAATAAGAGACATATGCAAGTATATGTACCTCTTAAGGTAGCCAACTGAATCGTCATCCTATTAGTGACGTGTATAAAAATATTCTAAGTCCGAACATACAAGTAAGAGACATATGCAAGTATATGTACCTCTTAAGGTAGCCAACTGAATCGTCATCCTATTAGTGACGTGTATAAAAATATTCTAAGTCCGAACATACAAGTAAGAGACATATGCAAGTATATGTACCTCTTAAGGTAGCCAACTGAATCGTCATCCTATTAGTGACGTGTATAAAATATTCTAAGTCCGAACATGCAAGTAAGAGACATATGCAAGTAATGTTCCTCTTAAAGATGGATGATTGAATCCTATTAGTAGTGAGTATAAAAAATATTCCAAGTCAAAAATGAGTTATATGGATATGAAAAATAATAAGTTCTAGTATGGATATGAAAAAATGAGTTATATGGATATGGGAAAAATAACAAGTTCTAGTATGGATATGAAAAAAATGAGTTATGTGGATATGGGAAAAATAATAAGTTCTAGTATGGATATGAAAAAAAATGAGTTATATGGATATGGAAGAATACAGAGTTCTAGTATGGATATGGAAAAATGAGTTATATGAATATGGGAAAAATGATAAGTTCTAGTATGGATATAAAAAAAGATTGAGTTATATGGATATTAAAGAAATAATAAGTTCTAGTATGGATATGGAATAAAATGAGTTATATAGATCTGGCAAAAAATTTAATGTTCTAGTATGGATATGAAAAAAATTAGTTATATGAATATGGGAAAATTTATAAGTTCTAGTATGGATATGGGAAAATAATAAGTTCTAGTATGGATATAAAAAAATATTGAGTTATATGGATATTAAAGAAATAATAAGTTCTAGTATGGATATGGAAAAAAATTAGTTATATTGATATGCTAAATAATGAGTTATATGGATATGGAAAAATACTAAGTTGTAGTATGGATATGGGAAAATACTGAGTTCTAGTATGGATATGGGAAAAATAATAAGTTCTAGTATGGATATGAAAAATATTGAGTTTATGGATATTGAAGAAATAATAAGTTCTAGTATGGATATGGAAAAAATTAATTATATTGTAATAGTAAATAATAGTTATATGGATATAGGAAGAAAATTAGGTTCTAGTATGGATATGAAAAAAATTAGTTATATGAATATGGGAAAATTTATAAGTTCTAGTATGGATATGGGAAAAAGAATAAGTTCTAGTATGGATATGAAAAAATATTGAGTTATATGAATCTTAAAGAAATAATAAGTTCTAGTATGAATATGGAAAAATATTATTATATTGATATGGTAAATAATGATTTATATGGATATGGGATAAATACTAATTCTAGTGTGGATATGGAAAAAACGAGGTATATGGATAGGGGAAAAATAATAAGTTCAAGTATGGCTATGGAAAAAAATTAGTTTAATAGTTATAGGTATGGAAAAAAAATTAATTATATAGATATAGAACAAAAAATAAGTTATATGGATATGGTGGCATCAGTACGAAATATGCCCAATTTACATACACCGGAGCCGCAGTACGATAAATACCCAATATTTAGACGTCGTGGCCAAAAACATATATAGGGAGGCAGTGCTCGCCGACCGGCCGTATTGTTCAAAATTTATGTTTATCATATTATTTTGGCAATGCTATATATAAATGATATCTTATACATATAATTCAATTATAGCGATATGGAAATACCATATTATATGTATAAAGAAAAAAAATGTATAATAAAATATACATTGACATACAAATATGGCTAGTTGTATGGATATGCCGTATTCATGATATGGATACGGCATATAGATTATATAAATATGACCAAAAATATTTTATATTGATATGGCAAATAAAGAAATTACTTGAATATGGAAATAAAAGAAGTTATATTGATATGGAAGAAAATAATGAGTCATATAGATATGTTGGCATCAGTACGAAATATGCCCAATTTACATACACCGGGGCCGCAGTACGAAAAATACCCAATATTTAGACGTCGTGGCCAAAAACATATATAGGGAGGCAGTGCTCGCCGACCGGCCGTATTGTTCAAAATTTATGTTTATCATATTATTTTGGCAATGCTATATATAAATGATATCTTATACATATAATTCAATTATAGCGATATGGAAATACCATATTATATGTATAAAGAAAAAAAATGTATAATAAAATATACATTGACATACAAATATGGCTAGTTGTATGGATATGCCGTATTCATTATATGGATACGGCATATAGATTATATAAATATGACCAAAAAATATTTTATATTGATATGGCAAATAAAGAAATTACTTGAATATGGAAATAAAAGAAGTTATATTGATATGGAAGAAAATAATGAGTCATATAGATATGTTGGCATCAGTACGAAATATGCCCAATTTACATACACCGGGGCCGCAGTACGAAAAATACCCAATATTTAGACGTCGTGGCCAAAAACATATATAGGGAGGCAGTGCTCGCCGACCGGCCGTATTGTTCAAAATTTATGTTTATCATATTATTTTGGCAATGCTATATATAAATGATATCTTATACATATAATTCAATTATAGCGATATGGAAATACCATATTATATGTATAAAGAAAAAAAATGTATAATAAAATATACATTGACATACAAATATGGCTAGTTGTATGGATATGCCGTATTCATTATATGGATACGGCATATAGATTATATAAATATGACCAAAAAATATTTTATATTGATATGGCAAATAAAGAAATTACTTGAATATGGAAATAAAAGAAGTTATATTGATATGGAAGAAAATAATGAGTCATATAGATATGTTGGCATCAGTACGAAATATGCCCAATTTACATACACCGGGGCCGCAGTACGAAAAATACCCAATATTTAGACGTCGTGGCCAAAAACATATATAGGGAGGCAGTGCTCGCCGACCGGCCGTATTGTTCAAAATTTATGTTTATCATATTATTTTGGCAATGCTATATATAAATGATATCTTATACATATAATTCAATTATAGCGATATGGAAATACCATATTATATGTATAAAGAAAAAAAATGTATAATAAAATATACATTGACATACAAATATGGCTAGTTGTATGGATATGCCGTATTCATTATATGGATACGGCATATAGATTATATAAATATGACCAAAAAATATTTTATATTGATATGGCAAATAAAGAAATTACTTGAATATGGAAATAAAAGAAGTTATATTGATATGGAAGAAAATAATGAGTCATATAGATATGTTGGCATCAGTACGAAATATGCCCAATTTACATACACCGGGGCCGCAGTACGAAAAATACCCAATATTTAGACGTCGTGGCCAAAAACATATATAGGGAGGCAGTGCTCGCCGACCGGCCGTATTGTTCAAAATTTATGTTTATCATATTATTTTGGCAATGCTATATATAAATGATATCTTATACATATAATTCAATTATAGCGATATGGAAATACCATATTATATGTATAAAGAAAAAAAATGTATAATAAAATATACATTGACATACAAATATGGCTAGTTGTATGGATATGCCGTATTCATTATATGGATACGGCATATAGATTATATGGATATGACCAAAAAATAATTCATAAAGAAATTATATGAATATGGCAGAAATAATTGGTTATATTAATATGATCAAATAATACTTTATATAAAAAAGTGAATATCTTTGGTTGGGTGGCAAAGAGAATTAAATATGCCCGATATATAGACGTCGTGGCCAAAAACTACTATAGGGTGAAGTGCTTGTCTGTTGGTCTATATATATACATATAATATTTTATGCGTACACATTATTATTATAGATAGTTAATATCTATCGTATGGGTGGCAAACGGAATTAAATAATTTCGATATTTAGACGTCGTGGCCAAAAACTACTATAGGATGGTCAGTGGTTGTCCACCAATTAATTATTGAACAAACCATATGAATATCATATGCTGTTGTCAATATAATGTATATCAATAATAATAAAAAATAAGGATGGTACAGTAAGTAGTCCATCTACTATTGAACAAAATATATTATAATATATACTTTTGTTATCAATAGAACAACATATATTAAAATCAAAATATTATCCGTATAAATTTGTTTCTTAAATGAAATTAAGACTTGGCTACGCGGTTAATATTATAAACCCATGATAATAAGGTGAAACAGAGGTCAAGTTTCTATTATATATAGAATAACAAATTGTTTCCGACTTTTATCGTTAATCTTTGGTGGCAGGTATATATGATAATTTATATTAAATTATTATATCCCCTGTCGTTTGGGCACAGAGTATCGCTTGCCGGTACAATGTGTTTACAAAAAGCATTATAATAAAATATAATTGCAATATTAGTGATCAAAATAATTTCATATGCGCTCGGTTTTATATCATATATTACCAGAGAGTTATATGGAAAAGATAAATTTTAAATTTATCATCAAAATGCAAATGATTTAACTCAATATTTATATTGGTTAAACAAAAATTGTACATGTGTGGATACAATAATTATGTATGTTGAACAAAAATGATATTTTAGAATGAAATATGTATATATAATATAATAAAAACTTATAGAAAGAACAATATATATTGAAAATTGTGTTATAAAAAAGTTGTACTTTTTCTTTAACATCAATTATAAACTTGTTATATTAGTGGCGAAACAAGTAAAAATTAAAGAACGTATACGAATGCCATATAAAAATGGCCGTATTCGAATTAAAATAGAATTATTTCACAAAGCAAAAAAAAATATTGAATTAAAATCAATATTTAAGAAAAACCGAACATATAAAATGGAAATAAAATCTATTATATTTATATTACTAATTTCTATTCAAAAAATATGAATGAAATATGAACGAAAACATTATTCTGGTTGATCCTGCCAGTAGTTATATGCTTGTCTCAAAGATTAAGCCATGCATGTCTAAGTACACACGAATTAAAAGTGAAACCGCAAAAGGCTCATTATATCAGTTATGGTTCCTTAGATCGTTAACAGTTACTTGGATAACTGTGGTAATTCTAGAGCTAATACATGCAATTAAAACATGAACCTTATGGGACATGTGCTTTTATTAGGCTAAAACCAAGCGATCGCAAGATCGTTATATTGGTTGAACTCTAGATAACATGCAGATCGTATGGTCTTGTACCGACGACAGATCTTTCAAATGTCTGCCCTATCAACTTTTGATGGTAGTATCTAGGACTACCATGGTTGCAACGGGTAACGGGGAATCAGGGTTCGATTCCGGAGAGGGAGCCTGAGAAACGGCTACCACATCTAAGGAAGGCAGCAGGCGCGTAAATTACCCACTCCCAGCTCGGGGAGGTAGTGACGAAAAATAACAATACAGGACTCATATCCGAGGCCCTGTAATTGGAATGAGTACACTTTAAATCCTTTAACAAGGACCAATTGGAGGGCAAGTCTGGTGCCAGCAGCCGCGGTAATTCCAGCTCCAATAGCGTATATTAAAGTTGTTGCGGTTAAAACGTTCGTAGTTGAACTTGTGCTTCATACGGGTAGTACAACTTACAATTGTGGTTAGTACTATACCTTTATGTATGTAAGCGTATTACCGGTGGAGTTCTTATATGTGTTTAAATACTTGTATTTTTTCATATGTTCCTCCTATTTAAAAACCTGCATTAGTGCTCTTAAACGAGTGTTATTGTGGGCCGGTACAATTACTTTGAACAAATTAGAGTGCTTAAAGCAGGCTTCAAATGCCTGAATATTCTGTGCATGGGATAATGAAATAAGACCTCTGTTCTGCTTTCATTGGTTTTCAGATCAAGAGGTAATGATTAATAGAAGCAGTTTGGGGGCATTAGTATTACGACGCGAGAGGTGAAATTCTTGGACCGTCGTAAGACTAACTTAAGCGAAAGCATTTGCCAAAGATGTTTTCATTAATCAAGAACGAAAGTTAGAGGTTCGAAGGCGATCAGATACCGCCCTAGTTCTAACCATAAACGATGCCAGCTAGCAATTGGGTGTAGCTACTTTTATGGCTCTCTCAGTCGCTTCCCGGGAAACCAAAGCTTTTGGGCTCCGGGGGAAGTATGGTTGCAAAGCTGAAACTTAAAGGAATTGACGGAAGGGCACCACCAGGAGTGGAGCCTGCGGCTTAATTTGACTCAACACGGGAAAACTTACCAGGTCCGAACATAAGTGTGTAAGACAGATTGATAGCTCTTTCTCGAATCTATGGGTGGTGGTGCATGGCCGTTCTTAGTTCGTGGAGTGATTTGTCTGGTTAATTCCGATAACGAACGAGACTCAAATATATTAAATAGATATCTTCAGGATTATGGTGTTGAAGCTTATATAGCCTTCATTCATGGTGGCAGTAAAATGTTTATTGTGTTTGAATGTGTTTATATAAGTGGAGCCGTACCTGTTGGTTTGTCCCATTATAAGGACACTAGCTTCTTAAATGGACAAATTGCGTCTAGCAATAATGAGATTGAGCAATAACAGGTCTGTGATGCCCTTAGATGTCCTGGGCTGCACGCGCGCTACAATGAAAGTATCAACGTGTATTTCCTAGACCGAGAGGTCCGGGTAAACCGCTGAACCACTTTCATGCTTGGGATTGTGAACTGAAACTGTTCACATGAACTTGGAATTCCCAGTAAGTGTGAGTCATTAACTCGCATTGATTACGTCCCTGCCCTTTGTACACACCGCCCGTCGCTACTACCGATTGAATTATTTAGTGAGGTCTCCGGACGTGATCACTGTGACGCCTTGTGTGTTACGGTTGTTTCGCAAAAGTTGACCGAACTTGATTATTTAGAGGAAGTAAAAGTCGTAACAAGGTTTCCGTAGGTGAACCTGCGGAAGGATCATTATTGTATAATATCCTTACCGTTAATAAAAAAATTTGTTAATACAAATTTAATACAAATTACCAATATATATATATATATACATAATAATTATAATAATAATTATACCAAAAATATGATCTTAAAAGTAAAAGATCAAATAAATTTCGAACAAGCAAATCGAAATATTGTAATAATATAATATTATTACAAATAAATTAAATAGAAACAAACATAAAATTCGAACAAGCAAATCGAATTATTAATATAATAAAATATATTTTATATATTTATTATAAACTTTTGTGTGTATATGGACCATAATATACACGCGTTGCGAGATGTATTGGCCAACTAATTTGATGATGATCATACATTGGATAATGCAACAACCTAAAATATACAATGTTGTACCTGGTTTCAGGTTAATGTTTTATATAAAATTATCAATATATATTAACAAACAAATGCCATTACAAATAATACTTTGATATATATTGTTTATATAAAACTAAGACATTTCGCAGCATTTATTTTAGGTATATAAATACATTTATTGAAGGAATTGATATATGCCAGTAAAATGGTGTATTTTTAATTTCTTTCAATAAAAACATATTTGACCAAATTTAAAACCAATATTATAAAACTCTAAGCGGTGGATCACTCGGCTCATGGGTCGATGAAGAACGCAGCAAACTGTGCGTCATCGTGTGAACTGCAGGACACATGAACATCGACATTTTGAACGCATATCGCAGTCCATGCTGTTATGTACTTTAATTAATTTTATAGTGCTGCTTGGACTACATATGGTTGAGGGTTGTAAGACTATGCTAATTAAGTTGTTTATACAAATTTTATAATAAAATTTTATAAGCATAGGGTATATTATTGGATAAAAATAATTTAATTATTTTATTCATAATATTAACAAATATATGAAAAACATTATCTCACAATAGTAATTAAACTTTGAGAAAAACGAAGAGGAATATTTTCTTTTTCAATCAAATAATACTGAGAAATGTCTAGCATAAAATATTATCTAGAATTGTCTCTTATTAATGATTTGAAATATGAAAAACGTTGACAATATTATTATTCTTCGTTAATTCGTTACAAATAAATGCCATTAATATATATATACGTCAGCTTTAAACGAATTTAATAAAATGTTTTATCATTATATATAAAGAATTAATTGCAAATAAAAGTTATATACAACCTCAACTCATATGGGACTACCCCCTGAATTTAAGCATATTAATTAGGGGAGGAAAAGAAACTAACAAGGATTTTCTTAGTAGCGGCGAGCGAAAAGAAATCAGTTCAGCACTAAGTCACTTGTCTATATGGCAAATGTGAGATGCAGTGTATGGAGCGTCAATATTCTAGTATGAGAAATTAACGATTTAAGTCCTTCTTAAATGAGGCCATTTACCCATAGAGGGTGCCAGGCCCGTATAACGTTAATGATTACTAGATGATGTTTCCAAAGAGTCGTGTTGCTTGATAGTGCAGCACTAAGTGGGTGGTAAACTCCATCTAAAACTAAATATAACCATGAGACCGATAGTAAACAAGTACCGTGAGGGAAAGTTGAAAAGAAACTGAATAGAGAGTTAAACAGTACGTGAAACTGCTTAGAGGTTAAGCCCGATGAACCTGAATATCCGTTATGGAAAATTCA
Source organism: Drosophila takahashii (assembly GCF_030179915.1). Lineage (NCBI taxonomy): Eukaryota > Metazoa > Arthropoda > Insecta > Diptera > Drosophilidae > Drosophila > Drosophila takahashii. The sequence continues at coordinate 25,174 of NW_027221768.1, forward strand.
TCATTAAAATTGTAATATTTAAACAATATTATGATAATAGTGTGCATTTTTTCCATATAAGGACATTGTAATCTATTAGCATACCAAATTTATCATAAAATATAACTTATAGTTTATTCAAATTAAATTGCTTGCATTTTAACACAGAATAAATGTTATTAATTTGATAAAGTGCTGATAGATTATAGAATACAGTGCGTTAATTTTTCGGAATTATATAATGGCATGATTATCATTGATTTTTTGTGTTTATTATA
>NW_027221769.1:0-18000 GCF_030179915.1 Drosophila takahashii
GAATATTTTTAACTGAAAAGAAACAGCTGAAAGCAAACACCCACCCCAATAGCAAAATTTGTTTAAAAAACTCAATGGAAACTAATGTTACATGAATATGATTAAATAAATAAAAGCGCATTTGATTAAATAAACAATCTCATTGTTTTTGTGGGGGGGAGTTCTCGAACTCACACTTTTTGTCCACAAAACCACTGAAGATAGGTTACACTAACAGATATAATCTACAATCCTAAGTGAATTAACAAAATGGACACGCATAATAAAACACCCCTCTCTCATGCTCCTACACACAATTTTCAGGTAAAGATCACTCTAAGCAACCACAAATTCTAGGCATGACCCCTCTCTCACACTCCTACACACCAGAACCAATCACAAATTCTAGGCATGAAAAAACACACCTCTCTCACACTCCTACACACAAATTCTAGGCATGACCCCTTTCTCACACTCCTACACACAAATTCTAGGCATGAGAAAACACACCTCTCTCACACTCCTACACACCAGAACCAATCACAAATTCTGACACCTGTGTGCATCTTAACGGTGACCCACACACTCCATTTCTTTTCTTTCCTCACACTCTTTCTAAGTGACCTTTTTTATGCTAACTAGATCATTATGACACCTGTGTGCATCTTAACGGTCACCCACACACTCCATTTTTCCCCCTTTCTCACCATTTTTCTCACCTACACACTCCATTTTTCCCCACCTTTTTCCCACACTTTTATTGATTAATTATGTTAATTAGGTCATTATAACACCTATGTGCTAATTAGGTCATTATAACACCTGTGCAACCATGCGTGACTAATTGGTGCTAATTGGTTTGACACGATCAATTAAAAGTGAGCCAGCACCCGTATTATACTACTACTAAAAACAAGTTGTTGAGAGCAAGCGACACAAACCCTTAAATAGGGGATCCCTTTGCTTGCCACTGAGAAACAATCACCTACCCCAAGCAAAAAGAATATGTAAATTTGAATTTAGCTCATGTTTATTTGGAATTTTGTAATAGGTTTTTTTTTTATACACTAAATATGAAAACATTAGTTTAACTCTTAAGTTAAAATATATGAAAGAGTTCTAAATATAGTCCCCAAATTAGTAAAATTAATTAGGGAAATAGATTATGAGAGTTGGCCGGTGGTGTTTCCTGGAGTACGGCGGGTGACCGTTACTTAGATATAAAAAATACGACGGAAGGGAATTCTATATGCTAATATGGTGTGATCAGGATGGCAACAGGTAGTTGTTAGCGACCCTTTTAGTGGATCAGTGACCTTTTACTTAGCATCAGCACTAGAAAATGTCACGGGCTGTTTACGTCACAGGCTGTTTACACGTTCACATGTGATCACTTTGGTCACTTAATTAGTATAACCAAGAACACCCTTGAACAGGGGTCCCTTTGCTTGGCATTGAAAACATTTATAGAATATTTTTAACTGAAAAGAAACAGCTGAAAGCAAACACCCACCCCAATAGCAAAATTTGTTTAAAAAACTCAATGGAAACTAATGTTACATGAATATGATTAAATAAATAAAAGCGCATTTGATTAAATAAACAATCTCATTGTTTTTGTGGGGGGGAGTTCTCGAACTCACACTTTTTGTCCACAAAACCACTGAAGATAGGTTACACTAACAGATATAATCTACAATCCTAATTGAATTAACAAAATGGACACGCATAATAAAACACCCCTCTCTCACGCTCCTACACACAATTTTCAGGTAAAGATCACTCTAAGCAACCACAAATTCTAGGCATGACCCCTCTCTCACACTCCTACACACCAGAACCAATCACAAATTCTAGGCATGAAAAAACACACCTCTCTCACACTCCTACACACAAATTCTAGGCATGACCCCTTTCTCACACTCCTACACACAACCCAGCGGCGAAAATTGCCATTACAAAATGGATTACGAATGCATTACTTCTCCTCTCGTAATAGAGAAACAATGGATTACAACATGGATTACTTTGCCATAGGCATGGCCGCCTTGTAATGTGGTCGGGAGACAATTTGCATTACTAGTAATGGGAAAAATATGCTAGGGCCGAATCACCTTCGGGTCTCCATTACGAATTCAATATACTTTTCCGAAATTGTAATGCAAAATGTAGACGGACTAGAGAAAATTCAACATACAATTTGAAAAACGTATGCTGAGTTGTAATGCATGTTCATTTATGAAAACAAAAAATATTCTTTCCTCATGTAGGAATTGAACATGGGTATTATTGTATAATGGATGGAAAGGCTAACCGCTCGGCCATTGTCTGTGCTTTTTTTAGTTCGTCAAACTATATTTAGAATGCATGCTGTTATTATTAAAGTTCCGAAGCTCAAACGTGAGGGAGGGGAAACGAAAAACGAACACATAGACAATAATTTTTATGTGTGTTTGTGATTTTTGACGAAGGGAAATCGTTAGCGAACGAAAAAACGAAGTCATAGGAGCCCTGATTACAACTTCTCTAACGAAAAGCAGCGATAGTAATCGGTTACATTTTCTTTACATGTAATGCATTTTTTCTCCAGACCCCATTCGCCTGTTCGCCGCTGGGAAATTCCAGGCATGAGAAAACACACCTCTCTCGCAAATGGACACGCATAATAAAACACCCCTCTCTCACGCTCCTACACACAATTTTCAGGTAAAGATCACTCTAAGCAACCACAAATTCTAGGCATGACCCCTCTCTTACACTCCTACACACCAGAACCAATCACAAATTCTAGGCATGAAAAAACACACCTCTCTCACACTCCTACACACAAATTCTAGGCATGACCCCTTTCTCACACTCCTACACACAAATTCTAGGCATGAGAAAACACACCTCTCTCACACTCCTACACACCAGAACCAATCACAAATTCTGACACCTGTGTGCATCTTAACGGTGACCCACACACTCCATTTCTTTTCTTTCCTCACACTCTTTCTAAGTGACCTTTTTTATGCTAACTAGATCATTATGACACCTGTGTGCATCTTAACGGTCACCCACACACTCCATTTTTCCCCCTTTCTCACCATTTTTCTCACCTACACACTCCATTTTTCCCCACCTTTTTCCCACACTTTTATTGATTAATTATGTTAATTAGGTCATTATAACACCTATGTGCTAATTAGGTCATTATAACACCTGTGCAACCATGCGTGACTAATTGGTGCTAATTGGTTTGACACGATCAATTAAAAGTGAGCCAGCACCCGTATTATACTACTACTAAAAACAAGTTGTTGAGAGCAAGCGACACAAACCCTTAAATAGGGGATCCCTTTGCTTGCCACTGAGAAACAATCACCTACCCCAAGCAAAAAGAATATGTAAATTTGAATTTAGCTCATGTTTATTTGGAATTTTGTAATAGGTTTTTTTTTTATACACTAAATATGAAAACATTAGTTTAACTCTTAAGTTAAAATATATGAAAGAGTTCTAAATATAGTCCCCAAATTAGTAAAATTAATTAGGGAAATGGATTATGAGAGTTGGCCGGTGGTGTTTCCTGGAGTACGGGCGGGTGACCGTTACTTAGATATAAAAACTACGACGGAAGGGAATTCTATATGCTAATATGGTGTGATCAGGATGGCAACAGGTAGTTGTTAGCGACCCTTTTAGTGGATCAGTGACCTTTTACTTAGCATCAGCACTAGAAAATGTCACGGGCTGTTTACGTCACAGGCTGTTTACACGTTCACATGTGATCACTTTGGTCACTTAATTAGTATAACCAAGAACACCCTTGAACAGGGGTCCCTTTGCTTGGCATTGAAAACATTTATAGAATATTTATACCCGTTACTCGTAGAGTAAAAGGGTATACTAGATTCGTGCAAAAGTATGTAACAGCTAGAAGGAAGCGTTTCCGACCCCATAAAGTATATATATTCTTGATCAGGGTCACTAGCCGAGTCGATCTAGCCATGTCCGTCTGTCCGTCTGTCCGTCTGTCCGTCTGTCCGTCTGTATGAACGCTGAGATCTCGGAAACTACAAAAGCTAGAAGGTTGAGATTTCCCACACATATTCTTTGGCTTCCTACGCAGCGCAAGTTTATTTTATCCGAGCGCCACGCCCCCTCTAACGCCCACAATCGCCCACTAACGATTTTAAAATGGGTCCTGCGCCCACATCTTTAAAGATTTCCGAGAAGTATAAATGCAATTTTGTTGTGTATATTTATACCTATCGAAATGTAGAAGACATTTTTCAAATCGGACCATTCATTAAAAAGTTATACGCTTTATAAATTGTCAACATATATCTATCTCCCTCGCACTCCCTTTAGCTGAGTTACGATTATTAGTCGGGACACCAACCCGACACAGCGTTCGCACTCCCTTTAGCTGAGTGACGGGTATTAGATAGTCGGGACAACAACCCGACTATAGCGTTCTCTCTTGTTTTAACTGAAAAGAAACAGCTGAAAGCAAACACCCACCCCAATAGCAAAATTTGTTTAAAAAACTCAATGGAAACTAATGTTACATGAATATGATTAAATAAATAAAAGCGCATTTGATTAAATAAACAATCTCATTGTTTTTGTGGGGGGGAGTTCTCGAACTCACACTTTTTGTCCACAAAACCACTGAAGATAGGTTACACTAACAGATATAATCTACAATCCTAATTGAATTAACAAAATGGACACGCATAATAAAACACCCCTCTCTCACGCTCCTACACACAATTTTCAGGTAAAGATCACTCTAAGCAACCACAAATTCTAGGCATGACCCCTCTCTCACACTCCTACACACCAGAACCAATCACAAATTCTAGGCATGAAAAAACACACCTCTCTCACACTCCTACACACAAATTCTAGGCATGACCCCTTTCTCACACTCCTACACACAAATTCTAGGCATGAGAAAACACACCTCTCTCACACTCCTACACACCAGAACCAATCACAAATTCTGACACCTGTGTGCATCTTAACGGTGACCCACACACTCCATTTCTTTTCTTTCCTCACACTCTTTCTAAGTGACCTTTTTTATGCTAACTAGATCATTATGACACCTGTGTGCATCTTAACGGTCACCCACACACTCCATTTTTCCCCCTTTCTCACCATTTTTCTCACCTACACACTCCATTTTTCCCCACCTTTTTCCCACACTTTTATTGATTAATTATGTTAATTAGGTCATTATAACACCTATGTGCTAATTAGGTCATTATAACACCTGTGCAACCATGCGTGACTAATTGGTGCTAATTTGTTTGACACGATCAATTAAAAGTGAGCCAGCACCCGTATTATACTACTACTAAAAACAAGTTGTTGAGAGCAAGCGACACAAACCCTTAAATAGGGGATCCCTTTGCTTGCCACTGAGAAACAATCATGTATGATTTCTACCGAAATCGGGTTTGCTGAAAAGGGTTTTTATTTTTTGCGTGCCTCAAGTACAGAACCAGTGGCAAAAGTCGCCGCAATAAGTACAGAACAAATTGGGCTGCGGAGAAGTGAATACGTCAAGATTTCTTTTCGTACTGATTTTATTGAGCATGGATCCGGGTTTATATACATGATTTGGGGTTACAAGGATATTTACTTAGGTCTAGGTTAGATACAAATGGACAACATGGTTTATTATCAGTTTACAATAAAATAGCCTAAATAAGCAATTACATCTACCAAATGGTCGGGTTAGAATTTCCCAAGGGTTATGACAAATGGTGTGAAGACACGTCCGTCGGCTGGATGCATATGGTTTATGACCCGTTTATCACATGCAGATGTGCGCAGACCAAGATATCAGCAATCTATTTATTTAGGTCAAATTAGTTATCAGCAACGAACGAATTTCTGCTTAGTCGAAATCGTACATACTCCCGGCCGTTGAACTGATGTTCAACAATCGTTAATGTTGATTGTAAAAGGCTGGATCGAGGAGCCGTCTCTATTTACAGGTGTGGTCGTCGGCAGTTGATTCAGCTGAAGGGTATTTCGAGGTTTTCGCCATTGCTTCATAAAATGAATTATAAGAATGATTATTATAAAAACTAATGCAATATAGATCGCAATATGATGATGTTCAATAGTCTCAAGATTATGTGGTAATTTAAAACTATTGGAAGGCAGGAGTTGAGCTTCTCGTTGATACAACTCCTTGTAGTTAAGGTTTGAGTCTTCCATCAAACTTGTAGAGGCAGATCTTGTTGAATTAAATCGTAAATTCTGTGTGAGTTCTCCTTCTCCAAAGCGAGCATACGATGTATGTAATGTGGTTTCCAATATGTCTTGACTTGTAATTGTCATTAAGGAATTTCGAATGGTGCATCCAGGTTTGGCAACCATTAATCCTGAACCTCTTAAATTTATATTGGAGGTTCCGTCCAAACAAACTGCAGATAATGTTAGCGTGGATCTTGTTGTAAAGATCCAGTGATTTTTGGCATGTGTTCTTAGCCAGACTAACGGTTTTTCTGCCTTTATTAATTTGCAAGAAGAATCTGTTTTATTATGAAACATCTGCATCTCACAGCTAGTTTCTGAAGAGAACATTTCTTGTTTGTTGTAGCATATAAAATCATCTTTTGCTCTCTCTTGACAAGCCTTTAAATCAATCTCTGACATTTCAAAGAATTCATCCCGATGACTGTTGATTGCGATGTATGGGGTTTTAATTTCAAACATACTGATTCCATCTTCGGCTAGTAATGGAATTGGTGTCAATCTGTAGATATCCAAGATCTGAGTAGATACCAATGGAAAGTTTACCTTGATGATAACATGCTCTTTTAAGATGGTTCCCTCAGCCTTCATCATCTGATATGCCATTAATATATTATCAGGAGAAACTGGAAGCATCTGTCCAGGCTTTAAGTGGTTTCGTATCTGATCTAACTGATCCTTTAATTGCCTTGGTGACAGCAACATCGGACTTATTGTGTTATGCCGAATATCAGTTAAAACGTTTATGATTTCGGTTTGCATTCTTTGCAAACTGGAGGCTAACAGAGAGAGTTGAGTTGCAAGTGTTATGTACCATGAAAATTTATTAAATCTACTTTCAGTACCAGTTGTTTCTGCAATATAATTCTCTATCGATTTTAACCGTTTGGAATTCGAGATCTCATCCCTTTTAATGACATTAATTGTAGAGTCAATCAAAGATGTTTGATTTCTTAGCAAAGTAAGCAAATGCTTCTCATTCGCCTTAACCTTTGTTATCGTTTGCACCATTTTATCAGCATAAGTGGAGTCTAATACGCCGAAAAGACTACTGGCAATATTTCCAACGATATCCAACGGCGCTCTTTGCTGACGTGATTTTGTTATAAGCATATTTTCCGCTTGAAGATCCTCCTCGATGTGTTTAAAGTGTTGATACATGCTTGCACATGCCTCTGTTTCTGAAAACTGCTTGCACAAGTGTCCAATTTTTGTTGTACCCATCGAAAAGGTACTCATATCCTTCCAGTAAGGTCGCAAATTATAATAGACAATTAAAGTCCAATCCGTTTTCGCTAGTTGACTTTTTCCAATCCTTTCGAAGAATATTCCTGGTTTCGATGCAAATTGAGTAACGTTAATTGATTGTGCTGCTACTAAAGGTAAAAGAAGAAGCATAACTATTAACGCCATTGTCAGCGATGGCATTGCTGATTTCTTCGGCCTTTTCGCCTGCCTCTCATCAGGTGTATTCTCATCTTCCTCTAAGGCAGCTGGATGCTTATGAACAGATTCCTCCTCTGAAAATAGTGGGGCGATATGTTGAATATCTCGTGTAAGTATTACTCCTTTACTCGTTTTGACTTCTACGACTCTGACAAAATTATCCTTGCCATGAATTGTTTTAATTATTCGTGCCAATGGCCATTGCAGAACTGGAGTATTGTCTTCCTTGATCAGCACTAATGCTCCTTCCTTTACGTTTGCAGAGGATCTTCTCCATTTTTGACGATGCTGAAGTTGTTGCAGATAATCAGTTGACCATTGAGTCCAAAACATATGCTTTAACTTGGATACGGCTTGCCATCTCTGTCCCAATGATTGTGGTTGCTGAGATGGCTCACTATCTGCTTGCGCGGTTAATGGTTCTCCAATTAGAAAATGACCTGGAGTAAGTGCCGTCACATCATTTGGATCGCTCGATATTGGAACCAAGGGTCTTGAATTCATGATAGCTTCTATTTCCACTATCACAGTTTCTAATTCCTCATAGGTCAGATCCGCTGTAGAAACATTTTTTAACAATAAATGTTTTGCCGATTTTACCGCCGCTTCCCAAAGTCCTCCAAAATGCGGTGCTCTTGGTGGGATAAACTTGAAGTTGACGCCTTTATTATTGCAGGTCTCCATTATAGACCTCTTGGCCTTTTCTGAGAAGATAGCTTCTTCCAATTCCTGAAGCTTATTTCTTGCTCCAACAAAATTCGTAGCGTTGTCGCAGTGTAGAGTCTGACATTTTCCTCGACGACTTATGAATCGACGAAGTGCTGCCAAAAATGCTTCTGTCGTTAAATCACTGACTAATTCTAAATGCACTGCCTTGGTCGCAAAGCAACAAAAGATTGCTATGTAAGCAGTATGTGGTTTCTTTCCACGAATTTTATAGTGAATCTTAAATGGTCCACAATAATCAACTCCAGAATTAAGAAACGGACGAGCTTGTGTGACTCTTAAAGGTGGTAACTGTCCCATTATTTGTTCCATTAACTTTGGTTTAGCTCTGGTGCATTTGACACATTTTAAAATAACATTTCGAGCTATTGTTTTTGCTTTAATTGCCCAATATCTCTGCCTTGATGTGGCTATTAGAGTTTGGGCACCACAATGCATATTTTCCTTGTGGATTTTTTCAAATATTAATTTGACTATTGGATCATTATATGGCAATAGTACAGGATGTTTTGCATCAAATGAAAGTTCAGATGCTTCTAATCTGCCTCCAACTCGAATGAGATCATCCTGATCCAAGAAAGGCGTTAGGGCGCTGAGATTACTGCCTCGTCCGACTTCCCGGGATTTCTTTAGCTCTTTGATTTCAGCACTAAAATTATTGTGCTGAATTAGCCGGAGAACTATCTTCCGAGAATTTTCCAATTCTTCCAATGTCACCATTGTAGTTGCATCTGTAGATTTCCCTTTGAAGCGCATGATGTAGGCTACTATTCTTAGTAACTTATCGAAGGAATTCCCATGGTTTATACCATAAAGCCAATTTGGACATTGCGTGGTAGCTACCAAGATTTCTGGGTTATCCTGGGGAAGTGCACAGCGTTCTGATTTTGCCGCAACAAATGGTAATGGCCATTTGGATGATGGACCATACAAAAACAGTGGACCATAAAACCAAAGACTGAAATTGTTGAACTTGGAACCACTTATTCCTCTTGACGCTATGTCTGCAGCGTTGTTTTCCGATGGAACATGGCGCCATTCCCTTTGCAACGATGCTTCTTGAATGGTGGTAATTCTAGTAGCCACAAATTTGTCCTTGATTGTTTTTGGGCTATTTATCCAGGATAACACAATTTCGGAATCTGCCCAAAAATATGTTGCAGTCCCTTGCAGCGACAAATCTTCTTTTATGGTCGCTGTTAATTGAGCACCTAATACTGCTGCCTTTAATTCCAGTCTCGGGAGCGTGATCGCATTTACAGGGGCCAAACGCGATTTTGCACATAATAACTGTACAGTCACTCGTTTATCCTTGTGAACTGCACGAAGATATATGGCTGCAGCATACGCATTTTCTGAAGCGTCGACGAACGTGTGTATCTCCTTCGACACAGGAATTTTTCCATCAAAGACATGACGAGGAATTTTAATGTCATTCAACATTTTTAAGTCTTCCCGGAATTGCTTCCATTCCGATTGTAACTGTGTTGGCAATTCTTCGTTATATTCAAATTTCTCCTTTGTTAAGCCTTGCAGGAATATTTTGGCTTTTATGACTACTGGAGAAAATAGTCCAAGAGGATCAAATATTTTGAATATTTCTGAAACCACATCCCGTCTTGTTATTTTGTCTGTGGTCACAGTTTGTGTTTTTCCACAGAGTTTGTCAATCGCAGGATTCCAAGTGATTCCCAAGGTTTTAATGCTGCAGTCCTCATAGGCAGCATCTTCAAATTGTACTGTGGGAATGATATCTTCCTTATCCAATCCTTGAAGAAGATGGTTACTATTTGCGCACCATTTTCTTAATTTAAATCCGGAACTTAATAGAATGTGATTAAGTTCCTTTTGAATTTGAAGTGCCTCTGGTATTGTATCAGCTCCGGTGATACAATCGTCGACATAAAAATCATTTTTAAGAGCAGACGATCCTATAGGATATTTCTGCATTTCCTTGCTTGCTAAATACTCCAAGCATTTCGTCGCCAGATATGGTGCAGACTTTGTGCCATAAGTGACGGTTTTCAACCGATAAAACTTAAGCCTTTCTGACGGATCATTTCTCCAGACGATCATTTGATATTGTTGATCATTTGGATTTATCCAAATCTGCCTGTACATTTTTTCAATGTCAGCAGTGAATACATATTTATGCATTCTAAATCGAAGCAGTATTGACATTAAACTGTTTTGCACTGTAGGACCTTTGTGCATTAAATCGTTCAATGATTTCCCGGAAGATGTCACTGCTGATGCGTCAAAAACAACTCTTAATTTAGTTGTCTGACTGTCGGGTTTGAGAACGCAATGATGCGGTATAAAGTAATGGGACTTTGGAAGATGTATTTGGGGTACTTCCTTCATGTGCCCAAGAGCTTCATACTCCTTCATGAACTCTATGTATCCTTTTTTTATTTCCTGATCTTTTTGCAGTCGTTTCTCCAACGATAGAAACCGTCTCGTGGCAATGTCACGACTCTCCCCCAGCGCTGAAGTATGCTCCAAAAAGGGTAACTTAACAATAAGTCTCGAGTCCTGAGCCTTCTGAACGTTCTGAAGGAAGTGATCTTCACACTGTTTCTCCATTGGTGAATAGCATTTTGACTCTGGTTGAAAATTATCCAATTCCCAGAATTTAGCGAGTTGCTCATCAACTTTTTCTCCTTCCGTAAGTACAGCACATACTGATGATGTAGGTGCTCTCTCCGAAATTTTCCCGGCTACAATCCATCCAAGTTTGGTATTCTGTAGCTTGGGGAGTCCATTCTTTATACTCATGCACTCGGGTTGCATTATATTGTAATAATGCTCGGCTCCAAGAAGAATATCAATTTTTCCAGGTATTTTTGGTATTTTCCAATTATCAGTCGAAATTGTATACGTTGGTTGATCAGCGACTATGTGAGGCAAAACCATTGCTTCAAGCCGTGAACTAAAATCGCCTTGTTTTGACTTTAGCTGAACATTGATCCTTGCATTGGAAGTCTGACATTTTCCACCAATGCCATTTATTTTCAGCATCGAATTTGTAGTTTTCAATGAGAGCATTTTAATTGCTCTTTCGGAAATGGCATTAATTTGGGATCCAGAGTCAAGCAGGGCTCTGAATTCTGCCTTTTGTCCATTTACTCCTTGAATAATTACACGGGCGGTCGCCAGAAGAATATAACTGGATTGCTTTCCACTTGCAGATGCGGCTGTGATGCTATCCGAAAATTCAGGTTTTGTTTCCAAGTGCAACAATGTATTGTGCTTTTTGTTGCATTTAAAGCAATCTCTCTTTGTGCATGTCTTTGACGGGTGATTTTGGCTTAGACATTTAACACATAATTTTTGTTTTTGAACCCAGTTAAGACGTTCTGCTGGGGTTTTCTTTAAAAATTCGTTGCATTTATATATGCTGTGATTTGGTTTCTTACAAAAGAAACAGTTATATTGTGTTTCAGCTCCAACTGATGCACATGTATTTTGCTTTTTTCCTTTTTCTGATCCAATGGCTTCAAGAGTGAGAAACCTCTGTTCAAGAAAGCTTAAAAATTCGTTCAAAGGTTGAATTTGCCTTGTATTTTGAACGGATTGCTCATTTAACAAGTGGTTGGGTCGATCAAGCTTTTTCGTTAGAAGACAGAGTAGAAGTGGATCCCATTTGTCTGTCTCTATCCCAATGTTATTGAGAGCAGATAATGTTTCCTTCACATTATCATGCAACGATTTAATTGTTTTCGAATCATTTGTAATCATTGAATGATCCAATAATTTTTGAATTAAAGTATTACTTAATACTCTTCTATTGTTGAAGCGTTCTTCAAGTGTTTTCCATGCAGTTGAATAATTTGCCTCGGTTAGTGATAAATGGCGAATTAGGCGTTCGGCCTCTCCATTAACGTTAGTCTTCAAGTACCACATTTTTTGTATAGTGGGTAACGTTGATTCATGAATCATTTTTTTGAAAATATCATGAAACTGTTGCCATTTTAAATAATCCCCATCAAATTTGGGTATGGCTACCTTTGGGAAATGTAATGCATTTTGAACAGCATTTGTTGGAAAACTATTTGTTGTCTCCTTTTTTACATACATTTCTGTTTGTATTTTTATGACTGCATCTTCAGCTGCCATATATCTGCTGTCGTCATATCCAAGTTCCTTAGGGTCCTTAAATTTTTTATAAATTTTTACATGAATATCTTTTATTTCATTCCAGTATTGTGTTATGACGGTCGAGAAATTCTGTTTCGTTTCTTCGGTCATTTTATTTATGATGCGCTCTAAACAATCAAGCAACACCCTTTGTTCTCTGAACATCGATTCTATTTCGATGTCCTCTGCTGTGGATGCGATGGATGTAACATCCGCTTCCAAGAGAGACAACTGATTGTTGAATTCTGTCTTATAGTCCTCAACCAGTTGCTTAATTTTATTAAAGAATTCATTGTTAAAATAATCGTGCTCTAACGTTACTCCTTTGAGGAAAATATTTATTTGATTATCTCCGGAGTTGAATTTATCCCACAGGGATTCTAACGTTAATAAACGTTCTCTGTAGTAGGCTGGCTTAGTCTTTCTGTCGACGGAATCCTTTTTATAATTCCGAATGACATTCTGAATTTGCTCTCCTATCGATAACTGTCCTGTCAACAACTGATGAATGCTGTTCGGTGCCATTTTTACCTTTTTTTTTTATATAATCCACTTAAGAGGTATTTTGTAATGATGTGCCTCGACTCACACCGTTGGATATATATATGTAAATTGGCTTTGAACAGATCGATCAGTGAAACAGCAGTTTATCTGGTTCAAATCGCCTGGTTGATCAGAACCTTTCAATGTAAATCCTTACAGTGTTTGATCGCCAAGTTGATCGCACACCTGAAGTAGTTGAATTTACCGTCTTTTGGTCGCCTTGTTGACCGTTGAAGACTGTACTTAACGTCGTGAAGTCAGATCAAATGGATATTATAATTGACCGATATATGCGGTTCAAATTTTTACCAAATAGACCTTGGGTTGATCAAACTATGATCGATGATGCTGGTTCAAATTGGAGTCCCAATTTGAAAAATTGTTGCGGTTCAAAGTCGGGGGTCACCAAATGTATGATTTCTACCGAAATCGGGTTTGCTGAAAAGGGTTTTTTTTTGGGTTGATCAAACTATGATCGATGATGCTGGTTCAAATTGGAGTCCCAATTTGAACAATTGTTGCGGTTCAAAGTCGGGGGTCACCAAATGTATGATTTCTACCGAAATCGGGTTTGCTGAAAAGGGTTTTTTTTTTTTGCGTGCCTCAAGTACAGAACCAGTGGCAAAAGTCGCCGCAATAAGTACAGAACAAATTGGGCTGCGGAGAGGTGAATACGTCAAGATTTCTTTTCGTACTGATTTTATTGAGCATGGATCCGGGTTTATATACATGATTTGGGGTTACAAGGATATTTACTTAGGTCTAGGTTAGATACAAATGGACAACATGGTTTATTATCAGTTTACAATAAAATAGCCTAAATAAGCAATTACATCTACCAAATGGTCGGGTTAGAATTTCCCAAGGGTTATGACAAATGGTGTGAAGACACGTCCGTCGGCTGGATGCATATGGTTTATGACCCGTTTATCACATGCAGATGTGCGCAGACCAAGATATCAGCAATCTATTTATTTAGGTCAAATTAGTTATCAGCAACGAACGAATTTCTGCTTAGTCGAAATCGTACAAATCACCTACCCCAAGCAAAAAGAATATGTAAATTTGATTTTAGCTCATGTTTATTTGGAATTTTGTAATAGGTTTTTTTTTTATACACTAAATATGAAAACATTAGTTTAACTCTTAAGTTAAAATATATGAAAGAGTTCTAAATATAGTCCCCAAATTAGTAAAATTAATTAGGGAAATGGATTATGAGAGTTGGCCGGTGGTGTTTCCTGGAGTACGGCGGGTGACCGTTACTTAGATATAAAAAATACGACGGAAGGGAATTCTATATGCTAATATGGTGTGATCAGGATGGCAACAGGTAGTTGTTAGCGACCCTTTTAGTGGATCAGTGACCTTTTACTTAGCATCAGCACTAGAAAATGTCACGGGCTGTTTACGTCACAGGCTGTTTACACGTTCACATGTGATCACTTTGGTCACTTAATTAGTATAACCAAGAACACCCTTGAACAGGGGTCCCTTTGCTTGGCATTGAAAACATTTATAGAATATTTTTAACTGAAAAGAAACAGCTGAAAGCAAACACCCACCCCAATAGCAAAAGAACATTCAAAAGAAATAGCTGAAAACAAACACATCCCCCAAACAAAAAAATATACAAATTTGAAGTTCAAATATATTTATACCCGTTACTCGTAGAGAGTAGTGTATAAATGGGGGTTCTGGATACAAAGGCTGGATACAAAAGTGGAGGGGGAGGTAATTAATTATGCTAATTAGGGTAATAAATCAGGACAATGTGACAGGTGTGGGGGTAATTAAAGTTAATGGGTGCGTGACGAGTGATCGTTAATTAGGGTCCACAATACTTATATCCAGCTTTTGTATGTAGGGTTTGTATTCAGGAATCAGGAATCCCGAAATTCGGTCCAGAAATCGGGGGAGATATTACTGGGGTGTGACGGGTGATCGTAAATTAGGGTGATAAGTTGCTTATATCTAGGAATTGTATTCAGGAATTCGCTCCCCCGAATTTCGTTTAAGAAATCGGGACTCTTATTAAGCGGGAAGAAGTTACTGGGGTGTGACAGGTGATCGTAAATTAGGGTCCACAATAGTTATATCCAGCTTTTGTATCTAGGAAATGGGGTGAAAAGAGGGGAGGCATTCTGCTTAAGTGGTTGACGAGTAGGTTGACGGTATCGAACGTGGGAGAAGTTAGAAAAATAGGGTGAAACGAGGGGAGGGAATCTAGTTAAGCGGGTGAGAAGTTACTGGGGTGTGTCAGGTGATCATAGCGATATATTTGGGTTATCCTAGTTAATGGGGGAGAAATTACTGGGGTGTGCCGGGTGTCCTTTGCTTAGATTAAGAAAGTGTGGTGCTCACACGGGTACGTGTTAGAATGTCACGGGCTGTTGTCACGTCCAAAAGAAACAGCTGAAAGAAACCACCCTTGAAAAGGGATCCCTTTGCTTGCCACTGAGAAACAAACTCCCAAAGAAACAGCTGAAAGCAAGCACCCTTGAAAAGGGATCCCTTTGCTTGCCACTGAGAAACAAACTCCCACCCCAATAACAAAAAGAAGATGTTAATTTGAAT
This sequence comes from Drosophila takahashii, assembly GCF_030179915.1. Lineage (NCBI taxonomy): Eukaryota > Metazoa > Arthropoda > Insecta > Diptera > Drosophilidae > Drosophila > Drosophila takahashii. The sequence goes on from NW_027221769.1 coordinate 15,673, forward strand.
TCAAGTATATTTTTATTTTTTTACTTTTTGAGCTGAAAGAAATAGCTGAAAAAAAATCACCCATCCCCCAAACAAGAGAAGATGTTAATTTGAATTTAGGTCATGAATTTAGCTCATGTTTATTTGGAAATTTGTAACAGACTTTTCTTATACACTAAATATGATGACATTAGTTTTAAGGCTCCGTCTCGATGATTTTTATAGAAAAAGCAGGCACACGCGTCTTCGCCGAATCCATTATTACAAAACGTAAAATGATTACCATATACCGTTTTGTTAAGATCGTCTTCTCCTTTATCCATGAACATATTCCTCGTATCAATGAGATATTTTAAATCTTCTTTAAAAATTTCCTCACCAAATTGGGATGTGAAATTATTAATTCGGTTTATTAATCCACTTTGTCTGTTATCCATTGTATATGTATAAGTGTTAGACCATAGTACCATTGCAAAAATTTAAAACATTGTGCGCATTATTCAGAGCACAAATACCGCTTTTAATATGTATTGAGCAAAATGGGAATTGGTTTATGTTTACGGTGTTTAATGGTGGGCAACCCAATTCCTCAACATCTCTTATGTGCGGTGATCTGAGAAAGATTTGTAGAAAACGTTTCTTTTCAATTCCCTTGCATAAAACCACCTTTCCCGAAGTGATTTGTTTAATATATTTTCTTGTTTGCTTAAAGTTGTTTATTCCATCGTTCCAAAAAATTTTATGATGGTTTTTGGTAAGCCAGAGAGCAGTTTTTCGGGACTTGTTATTAAGACGAGTGAAATCAAATGGAGGTTGTATAACGAAATTATTGTTAAACTTATTTTCTTTGCTAAATACAACTCCAATTTCCTTTAGAATAAACTTGTCGTTGTTATCAAAAAATCCTTGTACATCAATTGCAACTAGTTCTTTCTCCATTTTATGTGATTGATATATTGTTAGACAATTCTTTGAACTAACCCACTTAAAGGACTATACTCAACTAAACGATCGTGAATAAGGAGACAATATGCTTGAGTGTTTTCATTGTTTGCTTTTTTCAAATCGATTGAAATTCTCACGTCGATAGGTCCCGATTTAACTGTTTCATTTTGATATGAAAGGTCAACTACAATAATAGGTTTACTTTTAAATTCTTTCGGTGATAAAAATGGTTCTGCTGGGCGGTTGTAATAACTCTTTTGAAACATTGCATACATATCATAAAGGTGGGCATATTTATCATTTTCAAAGTTTACATTCAAGTCATCATATGGATACGTTTCTGAATTCAAGTGGACTTTCAGGTTGGATAAATTATTTGTAACTAGTTCTCCATTCAACATGAAGGCTATAATAGCAAATCTCGGTTTTTCTCTATTACTTCCTATCTTTAGACTCCAGACGTGTTGATTTCCCTGTATCAGTTTTGGGTTAATGTATGTATCCCAACTACGGAAAGCTATCGGTAAATTTACGCCACTCTTTATTATATCGTACATTTTAATTTTTGCAGCATCACTGGGTGTTACATGAGGGATTTTCCAGCTAATATTAGTCATTTCCAAAACATATGTATGGTTTGATTTGTTTTTAACATATACATCATCCAGATTTTTTGTGAGCAAAAGTATAAGTTCATGCTTACAATTCAGTAAAACTTTTCTATAATCCTCAGCAAACCCCATTACATTTTTTAAGGGTAGCGAGAAATTAAAATTACCTTTTGTAATAATATCATTTCCACCACTCCATCCAGCATTTAAAAGTTTGCGACTCTCCTGACGACTTTCCGATAGATAATTTTTAAGGGTGCTGCTCATGCCAACAAACCGTGTTCTATCAATTTCGTATCCATTTATTTCATATCTAATTTCATCAATAAAATTTGCCATATAATTATTGCGAAACGTAACCTCGATATTATCAGTGGTGCTTGTACCATCGGCTGCTACTCTCTTAACAACTGCTTGAAAATTAAGATAGCTTTCGTGAGGGAGTACATACAAGTCCTGATTTTGAATACAAATACGTATTTCATCATTTGCTTTAAATGATTGATGATACGAGGAATATGTATGATATTCCTTTTTCGAAATACTTTCATCTGAAAACGGTCTCTCACGAACATTTAAAATTTCATTCATTTTTAATGCTTTTTATTATTATTATTATCAGATTTGAATTTTGAAGCCTAGTGATTTTAAAAACAATTTGTTTTTTAATGTAAGACCCTTTCGATTTAATCCTGTTCCTTTAGCTTTACAACTGCTAGTGCGCGGTTGATGAAGTATACCGTTGCTTTTATTGTAAATTATCATTCTATTGCGCGAATATGTATGCGAATTG
>NW_027221770.1:0-43056 GCF_030179915.1 Drosophila takahashii
TTTTGAGAGATGTACCGCCCCAGTCAAACTCCCTACCTGGCAATGTCCTTGAATTGGATCATACCTAGTAATTGGAGTTATACCAAATTTTCAATATCAAAAATACATAAATGCACCTTTTTATTAAAGAATTTGTTTTAGATTATATAACAAACTCGTGATACTTTGATCAAGAAGATTGCATCAAAAAAAAATACCATAATATATAATAAATATATCCGTATAATGGCTAGAAATGATACACGTTTCCATTTAATCAAGTAAGTAAGGAAACATAAGAGTTGTATTTCATTGACGATACCAAACCGAATTCTAATATCTCCCACTTATTGTAAACCTCTTATGTCTCCTTACACTGCCAGATTAGAGTCAAGCTCAAAAGGGTCTTCTTTCCCCGCTAATTATTCCAAAGCCCGTTCCTTGGCTGTGGTTTCGCTAGATAGTAGATAGGGACAGTAGGAATCTCGTTAATCCATTCATGCGCGTCACTAATTAGATGACGAGGCATTTGGCTACCTTAAGAGAGTCATAGTTACTCCCGCCGTTGACCCGCGCTTACTTGAATTTCTTCACTTTGACATTCAGAGCACTGGGCAGAAATCACATTGTGTCAACAACCCGCTAGGGCCATCACAATGCTTTGTTTTAATTAGACAGTCGGATTCCCCAAGTCCGTGCCAGTTCTGAATTGATTGTTAATTGATAATCGTTATAATTAATAAGAACTAATTGGTTTGACCCAATTAGTATTCTTAAAAATTTTAGCAAGAAAGTTCCACAATTGGCTACGTAACTAACTATCCGGGGAACAAGTAACTAACATAATGCTAGAAACTCTATTTACCCAGAACGAGCACATAACCATGTTATTGTTTCCAATCAAGCCCGACTATCTCAATCTTCAGAGCCAATCCTTATCCCGAAGTTACGGATCTAATTTGCGACTTCCCTTACCTACATTATTCTATCGACTAGAGACTCTTCACCTTGGAGACCAGCTGCGGATATTGGTACGGCCTGTTGAGAAGTTTGCGTGTCCCCACCATAAATTTTCAAGGTCCGAGGAGAAATATCGACACAACAGTATATGTCATGCTCTTCTAGCCCATCTACCATATCTCTCTGCGAAAGACTTCCATGGTAGTACGGCTATAAAACAGAAAAGAAAACTCTTCCGATATCTCTCGACGGCTTCTTTATGGTCGTTCCTGTTGCCAGGATGAGCACGAGGCCCATATTTAATAACAACGGATACTCAACAGGTTACGGAATTGGAACCGTATTCCCTTTCGTTCAAAATTATTCAAGTATATTATATTAGCTTGATTTGTATATATTGCGTTTTTGGTTTTACTTGAAAATTTTCGGCTTTCGCCTTGAACTTAGGACCGACTAACTCGTGATCAACCACTGTTCACACGAAACCCTTCTCCACTTCAGTCCTCCAAGGTCTCATTCGATTATTTGCTACTACCACCAAGATCTGTACCAATGGCAGCTCCATGCAGGCTTACGCCAAACACTTCTACGCATACCATTGTACCTTCCTACTCACTAAAGTTTCAAAATTTATATCACAAGTAATATAAATCATCTACTTTAGCGGTAATGTATAGGTATACAACTTAAGCGCCATCCATTTTAAGGGCTAGTTGCTTCGGCAGGTGAGTTGTTACACACTCCTTAGCGGATTTCGACTTCCATGATCACCGTCCTGCTGTTTTAAGCAACCAACGCCTTTCATGGTATCTGCATGAGTTGTTAATTTGGGCACCGTAACATTACGTTTGGTTCATCCCACAGCGCCAGTTCTGCTTACCAAAAGTGGCCCACTGGGCACATTATATCATAACCTTAAACTTCATATCAAGAAAGTTAAGGTTCTTACCCATTTAAAGTTTGAGAATAGGTTAAGATCGTTTCGACCCTAAGGCCTCTAATCATTCGCTTTACCAGATAAGATTATTTTATATAATATTAAAATGCACCAGCTATCCTGAGGGAAACTTCGGAAGGAACCAGCTACTAGATGGTTCGATTGGTCTTTCGCCCCTATACTCAATTCTGACAATCGATTTGCACGTCAGAACTGTTTCGGTCTTCCATCAGGGTTTCCCCTGACTTCAACCTGATCAAGTATAGTTCACCATCTTTCGGGTCACAGCATATATGCTCAAGGTACGTTCCAGTTAGAGGCATAAATAATATAAATATCATTATACATAACTATATAGAACGCCCCGGGATTGTGTTAATTAGCTATAAATAGTTAAAAAACTAATCCCATTATTAGTCAAGTTAATTACGCTATTAGGTTTATATCCCAATAACTTGCACATATGTTAGACTCCTTGGTCCGTGTTTCAAGACGGGTCCCGAAGGTATCCTGAATCTTTCGCATTGTTAATCCTACAAGTGCATATAATAAACACAAAAATCAATGATAATCATGCCATTATATAATTCCGAAAAATTAACGCACTGTATTCATATAAATCTATCAGCACTTTATCAAATTAATAACATTTATTCTGTGTTAAAATGCAAGCAATTTAATTTGAATAAACTATAAGTTATATTTTATGATAAATTTGGTATGCTAATAGATTACAATGTCCTTATATGGAAAAAATGCACACTATTATCATAATATTTTTTAAATATTACAATTTTAATGATGAATTTTCCATAACGGATATTCAGGTTCATCGGGCTTAACCTCTAAGCAGTTTCACGTACTGTTTATAACTCTCTATTCAGAGTTCTTTTCAACTTTCCCTCACGGTACTTGTTTACTATCGGTCTCATGGTTATATTTAGTTTTAGATGGAGTTTACCACCCACTTAGTGCTGCACTATCAAGCAACACGACTCTTTGGAAACATCATCTAGTAATCATTAACGTTATACGGGCCTGGCACCCTCTATGGGTAAATGGCCTCATTTAAGAAGGACTTAAATCGTTAATTTCTCATACTAGAATATTGACGCTCCATACACTGCATCTCACATTTGCCATATAGACAAAGTGACTTAGTGCTGAACTGATTTCTTTTCGCTCGCCGCTACTAAGAAAATCCTTGTTAGTTTCTTTTCCTCCCCTAATTAATATGCTTAAATTCAGGGGTAGTCCCCATATGAGTTGAGGTTGTATATAACTTTTATTTGCAATTAATTCTTTATATATAATGATAAAACATTTTATTAAATTCGTTTAAAGCTGACGTATATATATATTAATGGCATTTATTTGTAACGAATTAACGAAGAATAATAATATTGTCAACGTTTTTCATATTTCAAATCATTAATAAGAGACAATTCTAGATAATATTTTATGCTAGACATTTCTCAGTATTATTTGATTGAAAAAGAAAATATTCCTCAGCGTTTTTCTCAAAGTTTAATTACTATTGTGAGATAATGGGTTTCATATATTTGTTAATATTATGAATAAAATAATTAAATTATTTTTATCCAATAATATACCATATGCTTATAAAATTTTATTATAAAATTTGTATAAACAACTTAATTAGCATAGTCTTACAACCCTCAACCATATGTAGTCCAAGCAGCACTATAAAATTAATTAAAGTACATAACAGCATGGACTGCGATATGCGTTCAAAATGTCGATGTTCATGTGTCCTGCAGTTCACACGATGACGCACAGTTTGCTGCGTTCTTCATCGACCCATGAGCCGAGTGATCCACCGCTTAGAGTTTTATAATATTGGTTTTTAAATTTGGTCAATATGTTTTTATTGAAAGAAATTAAAAATACACCATTTTACTGGCATATATCAATTCCTTTAATAAATGTATGTATATACCTAAAATAAATGCTGCGATATGTCTTAGTTTTATATAAACTATATATATCAAAGTATTATTTGTAATGGCATTTGTTTGTTAATATATATTGATAATTTTATATAAAACATTAACCTGAAACCAGGTACAACATTGTATATTTTAGGTTGTTGCATTATCCAATGTATGATCATCATCAAATTAGTTGGCCAATACATCTCGCAACGCGTGTATATTATGGTCCATATACACACAAAAGTTTATAATAAATATATAAAATATATTTTATTATATTAATAATTCGATTTGCTTGTTCGAATTTTATGTTTGTTTCTATTTAATTTATTTGTAATAATATTATATTATTACAATATTTCGATTTGCTTGTTCGAAATTTATTTGATCTTTTACTTTTAAGATCATATTTTTGGTATAATTATTATTATAATTATTATGTATATATATATATATATTGGTAATTTGTATTAAATTTGTATTAACAAATTTTTTTATTAACGGTAAGGATATTATACAATAATGATCCTTCCGCAGGTTCACCTACGGAAACCTTGTTACGACTTTTACTTCCTCTAAATAATCAAGTTCGGTCAACTTTTGCGAAACAACCGTAACACACAAGGCGTCACAGTGATCACGTCCGGAGACCTCACTAAATAATTCAATCGGTAGTAGCGACGGGCGGTGTGTACAAAGGGCAGGGACGTAATCAATGCGAGTTAATGACTCACACTTACTGGGAATTCCAAGTTCATGTGAACAGTTTCAGTTCACAATCCCAAGCATGAAAGTGGTTCAGCGGTTTACCCGGACCTCTCGGTCTAGGAAATACACGTTGATACTTTCATTGTAGCGCGCGTGCAGCCCAGGACATCTAAGGGCATCACAGACCTGTTATTGCTCAATCTCATTATTGCTAGACGCAATTTGTCCATTTAAGAAGCTAGTGTCCTTATAATGGGACAAACCAACAGGTACGGCTCCACTTATATAAACACATTCAAACACAATAAACATTTTACTGCCACCATGAATGAAGGCTATATAAGCTTCAACACCATAATCCTGAAGATATCTATTTAATATATTTGAGTCTCGTTCGTTATCGGAATTAACCAGACAAATCACTCCACGAACTAAGAACGGCCATGCACCACCACCCATAGATTCGAGAAAGAGCTATCAATCTGTCTTACACACTTATGTTCGGACCTGGTAAGTTTTCCCGTGTTGAGTCAAATTAAGCCGCAGGCTCCACTCCTGGTGGTGCCCTTCCGTCAATTCCTTTAAGTTTCAGCTTTGCAACCATACTTCCCCCGGAGCCCAAAAGCTTTGGTTTCCCGGGAAGCGACTGAGAGAGCCATAAAAGTAGCTACACCCAATTGCTAGCTGGCATCGTTTATGGTTAGAACTAGGGCGGTATCTGATCGCCTTCGAACCTCTAACTTTCGTTCTTGATTAATAAAACATCTTTGGCAAATGCTTTCGCTTAAGTTAGTCTTACGACGGTCCAAGAATTTCACCTCTCGCGTCGTAATACTAATGCCCCCAAACTGCTTCTATTAATCATTACCTCTTGATCTGAAAACCAATGAAAGCAGAACAGAGGTCTTATTTCATTATCCCATGCACAGAATATTCAGGCATTTGAAGCCTGCTTTAAGCACTCTAATTTGTTCAAAGTAATTGTACCGGCCCACAATAACACTCGTTTAAGAGCACTAATGCAGGTTTTTAAATAGGAGGAACATATGAAAAAATACAAGTATTTAAACACATATAAGAACTCCACCGGTAATACGCTTACATACATAAAGGTATAGTACTAACCACAATTGTAAGTTGTACTACCCGTATGAAGCACAAGTTCAACTACGAACGTTTTAACCGCAACAACTTTAATATACGCTATTGGAGCTGGAATTACCGCGGCTGCTGGCACCAGACTTGCCCTCCAATTGGTCCTTGTTAAAGGATTTAAAGTGTACTCATTCCAATTACAGGGCCTCGGATATGAGTCCTGTATTGTTATTTTTCGTCACTACCTCCCCGAGCTGGGAGTGGGTAATTTACGCGCCTGCTGCCTTCCTTAGATGTGGTAGCCGTTTCTCAGGCTCCCTCTCCGGAATCGAACCCTGATTCCCCGTTACCCGTTGCAACCATGGTAGTCCTAGATACTACCATCAAAAGTTGATAGGGCAGACATTTGAAAGATCTGTCGTCGGTACAAGACCATACGATCTGCATGTTATCTAGAGTTCAACCAATATAACGATCTTGCGATCGCTTGGTTTTAGCCTAATAAAAGCACATGTCCCATAAGGTTCATGTTTTAATTGCATGTATTAGCTCTAGAATTACCACAGTTATCCAAGTAACTGTTAACGATCTAAGGAACCATAACTGATATAATGAGCCTTTTGCGGTTTCACTTTTAATTCGTGTGTACTTAGACATGCATGGCTTAATCTTTGAGACAAGCATATAACTACTGGCAGGATCAACCAGAATAATGTTTTCGTTCATATTTCATTCATATTTTTTGAATAGAAATTAGTAATATAAATATAATAGATTTTATTTCCATTTTATATGTTCGGTTTTTCTTAAATATTGATTTTAATTCAATATTTTTTTTTTGCTTTGTGAAATAATTCTATTTTAATTCGAATACGGCCATTTTTATATGGCATTCGTATACGTTCTTTAATTTTTACTTGTTTCGCCACTAATATAACAAGTTTATAATTGATGTTAAAGAAAAAGTACAACTTTTTTATAACACAATTTTCAATATATATTGTTCTTTCTATAAGTTTTTATTATATTATATATACATATTTCATTCTAAAATATCATTTTTGTTCAACATACATAATTATTGTATCCACACATGTACAATTTTTGTTTAACCAATATAAATATTGAGTTAAATCATTTGCATTTTGATGATAAATTTAAAATTTATCTTTTCCATATAACTCTCTGGTAATATATGATATAAACCCGAGCGCATATGAAATTATTTTGATCACTAATATTGCAATTATATTTTATTATAATGCTTTTTGTAAACACATTGTACCGGCAAGCGATACTCTGTGCCCAAACGACAGGGGATATAATAATTTAATATAAATTATCATATATACCTGCCACCAAAGATTAACGATAAAAGTCGGAAACAATTTGTTATTCTATATATAATAGAAACTTGACCTCTGTTTCACCTTATTATCATGGGTTTATAATATTAACCGCGTAGCCAAGTCTTAATTTCATTTAAGAAACAAATTTATACGGATAATATTTTGATTTTAATATATGTTGTTCTATTGATAACAAAAGTATATATTATAATATATTTTGTTCAATAGTAGATGGACTACTTACTGTACCATCCTTATTTTTTATTATTATTGATATACATTATATTGACAACAGCATATGATATTCATATGGTTTGTTCAATAATTAATTGGTGGACAACCACTGACCATCCTATAGTAGTTTTTGGCCACGACGTCTAAATATCGAAATTATTTAATTCCGTTTGCCACCCATACGATAGATATTAACTATCTATAATAATAATGTGTACGCATAAAATATTATATGTATATATATAGACCAACAGACAAGCACTTCACCCTATAGTAGTTTTTGGCCACGACGTCTATATATCGGGCATATTTAATTCTCTTTGCCACCCAACCAAAGATATTCACTTTTTTATATAAAGTATTATTTGATCATATTAATATAACCAATTATTTCTGCCATATTCATATAATTTCTTTATGAATTATTTTTTGGTCATATCCATATAATCTATATGCCGTATCCATATAATGAATACGGCATATCCATACAACTAGCCATATTTGTATGTCAATGTATATTTTATTATACATTTTTTTTCTTTATACATATAATATGGTATTTCCATATCGCTATAATTGAATTATATGTATAAGATATCATTTATATATAGCATTGCCAAAATAATATGATAAACATAAATTTTGAACAATACGGCCGGTCGGCGAGCACTGCCTCCCTATATATGTTTTTGGCCACGACGTCTAAATATTGGGTATTTTTCGTACTGCGGCCCCGGTGTATGTAAATTGGGCATATTTCGTACTGATGCCAACATATCTATATGACTCATTATTTTCTTCCATATCAATATAACTTCTTTTATTTCCATATTCAAGTAATTTCTTTATTTGCCATATCAATATAAAATATTTTTTGGTCATATTTATATAATCTATATGCCGTATCCATATAATGAATACGGCATATCCATACAACTAGCCATATTTGTATGTCAATGTATATTTTATTATACATTTTTTTTCTTTATACATATAATATGGTATTTCCATATCGCTATAATTGAATTATATGTATAAGATATCATTTATATATAGCATTGCCAAAATAATATGATAAACATAAATTTTGAACAATACGGCCGGTCGGCGAGCACTGCCTCCCTATATATGTTTTTGGCCACGACGTCTAAATATTGGGTATTTTTCGTACTGCGGCCCCGGTGTATGTAAATTGGGCATATTTCGTACTGATGCCAACATATCTATATGACTCATTATTTTCTTCCATATCAATATAACTTCTTTTATTTCCATATTCAAGTAATTTCTTTATTTGCCATATCAATATAAAATATTTTTTGGTCATATTTATATAATCTATATGCCGTATCCATATAATGAATACGGCATATCCATACAACTAGCCATATTTGTATGTCAATGTATATTTTATTATACATTTTTTTTCTTTATACATATAATATGGTATTTCCATATCGCTATAATTGAATTATATGTATAAGATATCATTTATATATAGCATTGCCAAAATAATATGATAAACATAAATTTTGAACAATACGGCCGGTCGGCGAGCACTGCCTCCCTATATATGTTTTTGGCCACGACGTCTAAATATTGGGTATTTTTCGTACTGCGGCCCCGGTGTATGTAAATTGGGCATATTTCGTACTGATGCCAACATATCTATATGACTCATTATTTTCTTCCATATCAATATAACTTCTTTTATTTCCATATTCAAGTAATTTCTTTATTTGCCATATCAATATAAAATATTTTTTGGTCATATTTATATAATCTATATGCCGTATCCATATAATGAATACGGCATATCCATACAACTAGCCATATTTGTATGTCAATGTATATTTTATTATACATTTTTTTTCTTTATACATATAATATGGTATTTCCATATCGCTATAATTGAATTATATGTATAAGATATCATTTATATATAGCATTGCCAAAATAATATGATAAACATAAATTTTGAACAATACGGCCGGTCGGCGAGCACTGCCTCCCTATATATGTTTTTGGCCACGACGTCTAAATATTGGGTATTTTTCGTACTGCGGCCCCGGTGTATGTAAATTGGGCATATTTCGTACTGATGCCAACATATCTATATGACTCATTATTTTCTTCCATATCAATATAACTTCTTTTATTTCCATATTCAAGTAATTTCTTTATTTGCCATATCAATATAAAATATTTTTTGGTCATATTTATATAATCTATATGCCGTATCCATATAATGAATACGGCATATCCATACAACTAGCCATATTTGTATGTCAATGTATATTTTATTATACATTTTTTTTCTTTATACATATAATATGGTATTTCCATATCGCTATAATTGAATTATATGTATAAGATATCATTTATATATAGCATTGCCAAAATAATATGAAAAACATAAATTTTGAACAATACAACCGGTCGGCGAGCACTGCCTCCCTATATATGTTTTTGGCCACGACGTCTAAATATTGGGTATTTATCGTACTGCGGCTCCGGTGTATGTAAATTGGGCATATTTCGTACTGATGCCACCATATCCATATAACTTATTTTTTGTTCTATATCTATATAATTAATTTTTTTCCATACCTATAACTATTAAACTAATTTTTTTCCATATCCATACTTGAACTTATTATTTTTCCCATATCCATATAACTCGTTTTTTCCATATCCACACTAGAATTTAGTATTTATCCCATATCCATATAAATCATTATTTACCATATCAATATAAATAATATTTTTCCATATTCATACTAGAACTTATTATTTCTTTAATATTCATATAACTCAATATTTTTTCATATCCATACTAGAACTTATTCTTTTTCCCATATCCATACTAGAACTTATAAATTTTCCCATATTCATATAACTAATTTTTTTCATATCCATACTAGAACATTATATTTTTGCCATATCTATATAACTCATTTTATTCCATATCCATACTAGAACTTATTATTTCTTTAATATCCATATAACTTAATATTTTTCCATATCCATACCAGAACTTTTTATTTTTCCCATATCCATAGAACTAATTTTTTTCATATCCATACTAGAACCTAATTTTCTTCCTATATCCATATAACTTATTATTTACTATTACAATATAATTAATTTTTTCCATATCCATACTAGAGCTTATTATCTCTTCAATATCCATAAAACTCAATATTTTTTCATATCCATACTAGAACTGATTATTTTTCCCATATCCATACTAGAACTCAGTATTCTTCCCATATCCATACTACAACTTAGTATTTTTCCCATATGCATATAACTCATTATTTAGCATATCAATATAACTAATTTTTTTCCATATCCATACTAGAACTTATTATTTCTTTAATATCCATATAACTCAATATTTTTTTATATCCATACTAGAACTTATTATTTTTCCCATATCCATACTAGAACTTATAAATTTTCCCATATTCATATAACTAATTTTTTTCATATCCATACTAGAACATTAAATTTTTTGCCATATCTATATAACTCATTTTATTCCATATCCATACTAGAACTTATTATTTCTTTAATATCCATATAACTCAATATTTTTTCATATCCATACTAGAACTTATCATTTTTCCCATATTCATATAACTCATTTTTCCATATCCATACTAGAACTCTGTATTCTTTTCCATATCCATATAACTCATTTTTTTTTTCATATCCATACTAGAACTTATTATTTTTCCCATATCCACATAACTCATTTTTTTCATATCCATACTAGAACTTGTTATTTTTCCCATATCCATATAACTCATTTTTTTCATATCCATACTAGAACTTAATATTATTTTCATATCCATATAACTCATGTTTGGACTTGGAATATTTTTATACACGTCACTAATAGGATGACGATTCAGTTGGCTACCTTAAGAGGTACATATACTTGCATATGTCTCTTACTTGTATGTTCGGACTTAGAATATTTTTATACACGTCACTAATAGGATGACGATTCAGTTGGCTACCTTAAGAGGTACATATACTTGCATATGTCTCTTACTTGTATGTTCGGACTTAGAATATTTTTATACACGTCACTAATAGGATGACGATTCAGTTGGCTACCTTAAGAGGTACATATACTTGCATATGTCTCTTATTTGCATGTTCGGACTTAGAATATTTTTATACGCGTCACTAATAGGATGACGATTCAGTTGGCTACCTTAAGAGGTACATATACTTGCATATGTCTCTTACTTGTATGTTCGGACTTAGAATATTTTTATACACGTCACTAATAGGATGACGATTCAGTTGGCTACCTTAAGAGGTACATATACTTGCATATGTCTCTTACTTGTATGTTCGGACTTAGAATATTTTTATACACGTCACTAATAGGATGACGATTCAGTTGGCTACCTTAAGAGGTACATATACTTGCATATGTCTCTTACTTGTATGTTCGGACTTAGAATATTTGTATACACGTCACTAATAGGATGACGATTCAGTTGGCTACCTTAAGAAGTACATATACTTGCATATGTCTCTTATTTGCATGTTCGGACTTAGAATATTTTTATACGCGTCACTAATAGGATGACGATACATATGGCTACCATTGTTAAATATATTTAAATAAAATTTATTTAAATATAATTATTATTTTATATATATATATTTTATATATATATATATTCTGACTTAAAAAAGCCAAACAAAATAAACACAATTAAATTTATGTTTATTATCGAATCATCAAGCAAAGGATAAGCTTCAGTGGATCGCAGTATGGCAGCTGCTCAACCACTTACAACACCTTGCCTGTTACAAAAGTCGTTTACAATTGATTCTAGGCTTTGTCATTGTATTAAATAATGCTTTTATATGTAACTAGCGCGGCATCAGGTGATCGAAGATCCTCCCAATTTACTATGTTACAAATTACATTGGCATCACATCCATTGTCGTTTATAAAGTAAATTATAAACTTTAAATGGTTTAGAAGCCATACAATGCAAATTGCCCCTTATTTATCATTGCAGTCCAGCACGGATACGACCTTAGAGGCGTTCAGGCATAATCCAACGGACGTAGCGTCATACCACTGTTCGCTCGAACAAGTATTGTGCCATTGGTCCGTACCTGCGGTTCCTCTCGTACTACGCAGGAATGCTGTCGCAACAACGTTTTGTCATTAGTAGGGTAAAACTAACCTGTCTCACGACGGTCTAAACCCAGCTCACGTTCCCTTGCATGGGTGAACAATCCAACGCTTGGTGAATTTTGCTTCACAATGATAGGAAGAGCCGACATCGAAGGATCAAAAAGCGACGTCGCTATGAACGCTTGGCCGCCACAAGCCAGTTATCCCTATGGTAACTTTTCTGACACCTCTTGTTAAAAACTCTTTAAACCAAAAGGATCGATAGGCCGAGCTTTTGCTGTCCCTGTGTGTACTGAACACCGAGATCAAGTCAGCATTTGCCCTTTTGCTCTATGTGTGGTTTCTGTCCGCACTGAGCTGGCCTTGGGACACCTCCGTTATTATTTGAGAGATGTACCGCCCCAGTCAAACTCCCTACCTGGCAATGTCCTTGAATTGGATCATACCTGAGTAATTGGAGTTATACCAAATTTTCAAATCAAAAATACATAAATGCACCGTTTTATTAAAGAATTTGTTTGCGATTATATAACAAACTCGTGATACTTTGATCAAGAAGCTTGCATCAAAACCCAATACCATAAGATATAATAAATATATCCGTATAATGGCTAGGAAATGATACACGTTCCATTTAATCAAGTAAGTAAGGAAACAATAAGAGTAGTGGTATTTCATTGACGATACCAAACCGAAGTCTAATATCTCCCACTTATTCTACACCTCTTATGTCTCCTTACACTGCCAGATTAGAGTCAAGCTCAAAAGGGTCTTCTTTCCCCGCTAATTATTCCAAGCCCGTTCCCTTGGCTGTGGTTTCGCTAGATAGTAGATAGGGACAGTAGGAATCTCGTTAATCCATTCATGCGCGTCACTAATTAGATGACGAGGCATTTGGCTACCTTAAGAGAGTCATAGTTACTCCCGCCGTTGACCCGCGCTTACTTGAATTTCTTCACTTTGACATTCAGAGCACTGGGCAGAAATCACATTGTGTCAACACCCGCTAGGGCCATCACAATGCTTTGTTTTAATTAGACAGTCGGATTCCCCAAGTCCGTGCCAGTTCTGAATTGATTGTTAATTGATAATCGTTATAATTAATAAGAACTAATTGGTTTGACCCAATTAGTATTCTTAAAAATTTTAGCAAGAAAGTTCCACAATTGGCTACGTAACTAACTATCCGGGGAACAAGTAACTAACATAAATGCTAGAAACTCTATTTACCCAGAACGAGCACATAAACCATGTTATTGTTTCCCAATCAAGCCCGACTATCTCAATCTTCAGAGCCAATCCTTATCCCGAAGTTACGGATCTAATTTGCCGACTTCCCTTACCTACATTATTCTATCGACTAGAGACTCTTCACCTTGGAGACCAGCTGCGGATATTGGTACGGCCTGTTGAGAAGTTTGCGTGTCCCCACCATAAATTTTCAAGGTCCGAGGAGAAAATATCGACACAACAGTATATGTCATGCTCTTCTAGCCCATCTACCATATCTCTCTGCGAAAGACTTCCATGGTAGTACGGCTATAAAACAGAAAAGAAAACTCTTCCGATATCTCTCGACGGCTTCTTTATGGTCGTTCCTGTTGCCAGGATGAGCACGAGGCCCATATTTAATAACAAACGGATACTCAACAGGTTACGGAATTGGAACCGTATTCCCTTTCGTTCAAAATTATTCAAGTATATTATATTAGCTTGATTTGTATATATTGCGTTTTTGGTTTTACTTGAAAATTTTCGGCTTTCGCCTTGAACTTAGGACCGACTAACTCGTGATCAACCACTGTTCACACGAAACCCTTCTCCACTTCAGTCCTCCAAGGTCTCATTCGATTATTTGCTACTACCACCAAGATCTGTACCAATGGCAGCTCCATGCAGGCTTACGCCAAACACTTCTACGCATACCATTGTACCTTCCTACTCACTAAAGTTTCAAAATTTATATCACAAGTAATATAAATCATCTACTTTAGCGGTAATGTATAGGTATACAACTTAAGCGCCATCCATTTTAAGGGCTAGTTGCTTCGGCAGGTGAGTTGTTACACACTCCTTAGCGGATTTCGACTTCCATGATCACCGTCCTGCTGTTTTAAGCAACCAACGCCTTTCATGGTATCTGCATGAGTTGTTAATTTGGGCACCGTAACATTACGTTTGGTTCATCCCACAGCGCCAGTTCTGCTTACCAAAAGTGGCCCACTGGGCACATTATATCATAACCTTAAACTTCATATCAAGAAAGTTAAGGTTCTTACCCATTTAAAGTTTGAGAATAGGTTAAGATCGTTTCGACCCTAAGGCCTCTAATCATTCGCTTTACCAGATAAGATTATTTTATATAATATTAAAATGCACCAGCTATCCTGAGGGAAACTTCGGAAGGAACCAGCTACTAGATGGTTCGATTGGTCTTTCGCCCCTATACTCAATTCTGACAATCGATTTGCACGTCAGAACTGTTTCGGTCTTCCATCAGGGTTTCCCCTGACTTCAACCTGATCAAGTATAGTTCACCATCTTTCGGGTCACAGCATATATGCTCAAGGTACGTTCCAGTTAGAGGCATAAATAATATAAATATCATTATACATAACTATATAGAACGCCCCGGGATTGTGTTAATTAGCTATAAATAGTTAAAAAACTAATCCCATTATTAGTCAAGTTAATTACGCTATTAGGTTTATATCCCAATAACTTGCACATATGTTAGACTCCTTGGTCCGTGTTTCAAGACGGGTCCCGAAGGTATCCTGAATCTTTCGCATTGTTAATCCTACAAGTGCATATAATAAACACAAAAATCAATGATAATCATGCCATTATATAATTCCGAAAAATTAACGCACTGTATTCATATAAATCTATCAGCACTTTATCAAATTAATAACATTTATTCTGTGTTAAAATGCAAGCAATTTAATTTGAATAAACTATAAGTTATATTTTATGATAAATTTGGTATGCTAATAGATTACAATGTCCTTATATGGAAAAAATGCACACTATTATCATAATATTGTTTAAATATTACAATTTTAATGATGAATTTTCCATAACGGATATTCAGGTTCATCGGGCTTAACCTCTAAGCAGTTTCACGTACTGTTTAACTCTCTATTCAGAGTTCTTTTCAACTTTCCCTCACGGTACTTGTTTACTATCGGTCTCATGGTTATATTTAGTTTTAGATGGAGTTTACCACCCACTTAGTGCTGCACTATCAAGCAACACGACTCTTTGGAAACATCATCTAGTAATCATTAACGTTATACGGGCCTGGCACCCTCTATGGGTAAATGGCCTCATTTAAGAAGGACTTAAATCGTTAATTTCTCATACTAGAATATTGACGCTCCATACACTGCATCTCACATTTGCCATATAGACAAAGTGACTTAGTGCTGAACTGATTTCTTTTCGCTCGCCGCTACTAAGAAAATCCTTGTTAGTTTCTTTTCCTCCCCTAATTAATATGCTTAAATTCAGGGGGTAGTCCCATATGAGTTGAGGTTGTATATAACTTTTATTTGCAATTAATTCTTTATATATAATGATAAAACATTTTATTAAATTCGTTTAAAGCTGACGTATATATATATTAATGGCATTTATTTGTAACGAATTAACGAAGAATAATAATATTGTCAACGTTTTTCATATGTCAAATCATTAATAAGAGACAATTCTAGATAATATTTTATGCTAGACATTTCTCAGTATTATTTGATTGAAAAAGAAAATATTCCTCTTCGTTTTTCTCAAAGTTTAATTACTATTGTGAGATAATGTTTTTCATATATTTGTTAATATTATGAATAAAATAATTAAATTATTTTTATCCAATAATATACCATATGCTTATAAAATTTTATTATAAAATTTGTATAAACAACTTAATTAGCATAGTCTTACAACCCTCAACCATATGTAGTCCAAGCAGCACTATAAAATTAATTAAAGTACATAACAGCATGGACTGCGATATGCGTTCAAAATGTCGATGTTCATGTGTCCTGCAGTTCACACGATGACGCACAGTTTGCTGCGTTCTTCATCGACCCATGAGCCGAGTGATCCACCGCTTAGAGTTTTATAATATTGGTTTTAAATTTGGTCAAATATGTTTTTATTGAAAGAAATTAAAAATACACCATTTTACTGGCATATATCAATTCCTTCAATAAATGTATTTATATACCTAAAATAAATGCTGCGAAATGTCTTAGTTTTATATAAACAATATATATCAAAGTATTATTTGTAATGGCATTTGTTTGTTAATATATATTGATAATTTTATATAAAACATTAACCTGAAACCAGGTACAACATTGTATATTTTAGGTTGTTGCATTATCCAATGTATGATCATCATCAAATTAGTTGGCCAATACATCTCGCAACGCGTGTATATTATGGTCCATATACACACAAAAGTTTATAATAAATATATAAAATATATTTTATTATATTAATAATTCGATTTGCTTGTTCGAATTTTATGTTTGTTTCTATTTAATTTATTTGTAATAATATTATATTATTACAATATTTCGATTTGCTTGTTCGAAATTTATTTGATCTTTTACTTTTAAGATCATATTTTTGGTATAATTATTATTATAATTATTATGTATATATATATATATATTGGTAATTTGTATTAAATTTGTATTAACAAATTTTTTTATTAACGGTAAGGATATTATACAATAATGATCCTTCCGCAGGTTCACCTACGGAAACCTTGTTACGACTTTTACTTCCTCTAAATAATCAAGTTCGGTCAACTTTTGCGAAACAACCGTAACACACAAGGCGTCACAGTGATCACGTCCGGAGACCTCACTAAATAATTCAATCGGTAGTAGCGACGGGCGGTGTGTACAAAGGGCAGGGACGTAATCAATGCGAGTTAATGACTCACACTTACTGGGAATTCCAAGTTCATGTGAACAGTTTCAGTTCACAATCCCAAGCATGAAAGTGGTTCAGCGGTTTACCCGGACCTCTCGGTCTAGGAAATACACGTTGATACTTTCATTGTAGCGCGCGTGCAGCCCAGGACATCTAAGGGCATCACAGACCTGTTATTGCTCAATCTCATTATTGCTAGACGCAATTTGTCCATTTAAGAAGCTAGTGTCCTTATAATGGGACAAACCAACAGGTACGGCTCCACTTATATAAACACATTCAAACACAATAAACATTTTACTGCCACCATGAATGAAGGCTATATAAGCTTCAACACCATAATCCTGAAGATATCTATTTAATATATTTGAGTCTCGTTCGTTATCGGAATTAACCAGACAAATCACTCCACGAACTAAGAACGGCCATGCACCACCACCCATAGATTCGAGAAAGAGCTATCAATCTGTCTTACACACTTATGTTCGGACCTGGTAAGTTTTCCCGTGTTGAGTCAAATTAAGCCGCAGGCTCCACTCCTGGTGGTGCCCTTCCGTCAATTCCTTTAAGTTTCAGCTTTGCAACCATACTTCCCCCGGAGCCCAAAAGCTTTGGTTTCCCGGGAAGCGACTGAGAGAGCCATAAAAGTAGCTACACCCAATTGCTAGCTGGCATCGTTTATGGTTAGAACTAGGGCGGTATCTGATCGCCTTCGAACCTCTAACTTTCGTTCTTGATTAATGAAAACATCTTTGGCAAATGCTTTCGCTTAAGTTAGTCTTACGACGGTCCAAGAATTTCACCTCTCGCGTCGTAATACTAATGCCCCCAAACTGCTTCTATTAATCATTACCTCTTGATCTGAAAACCAATGAAAGCAGAACAGAGGTCTTATTTCATTATCCCATGCACAGAATATTCAGGCATTTGAAGCCTGCTTTAAGCACTCTAATTTGTTCAAAGTAATTGTACCGGCCCACAATAACACTCGTTTAAGAGCACTAATGCAGGTTTTTAAATAGGAGGAACATATGAAAAAATACAAGTATTTAAACACATATAAGAACTCCACCGGTAATACGCTTACATACATAAAGGTATAGTACTAACCACAATTGTAAGTTGTACTACCCGTATGAAGCACAAGTTCAACTACGAACGTTTTAACCGCAACAACTTTAATATACGCTATTGGAGCTGGAATTACCGCGGCTGCTGGCACCAGACTTGCCCTCCAATTGGTCCTTGTTAAAGGATTTAAAGTGTACTCATTCCAATTACAGGGCCTCGGATATGAGTCCTGTATTGTTATTTTTCGTCACTACCTCCCCGAGCTGGGAGTGGGTAATTTACGCGCCTGCTGCCTTCCTTAGATGTGGTAGCCGTTTCTCAGGCTCCCTCTCCGGAATCGAACCCTGATTCCCCGTTACCCGTTGCAACCATGGTAGTCCTAGATACTACCATCAAAAGTTGATAGGGCAGACATTTGAAAGATCTGTCGTCGGTACAAGACCATACGATCTGCATGTTATCTAGAGTTCAACCAATATAACGATCTTGCGATCGCTTGGTTTTAGCCTAATAAAAGCACATGTCCCATAAGGTTCATGTTTTAATTGCATGTATTAGCTCTAGAATTACCACAGTTATCCAAGTAACTGTTAACGATCTAAGGAACCATAACTGATATAATGAGCCTTTTGCGGTTTCACTTTTAATTCGTGTGTACTTAGACATGCATGGCTTAATCTTTGAGACAAGCATATAACTACTGGCAGGATCAACCAGAATAATGTTTTCGTTCATATTTCATTCATATTTTTTGAATAGAAATTAGTAATATAAATATAATAGATTTTATTTCCATTTTATATGTTCGGTTTTTCTTAAATATTGATTTTAATTCAATATTTTTTTTTTGCTTTGTGAAATAATTCTATTTTAATTCGAATACGGCCATTTTTATATGGCATTCGTATACGTTCTTTAATTTTTACTTGTTTCGCCACTAATATAACAAGTTTATAATTGATGTTAAAGAAAAAGTACAACTTTTTTATAACACAATTTTCAATATATATTGTTCTTTCTATAAGTTTTTATTATATTATATATACATATTTCATTCTAAAATATCATTTTTGTTCAACATACATAATTATTGTATCCACACATGTACAATTTTTGTTTAACCAATATAAATATTGAGTTAAATCATTTGCATTTTGATGATAAATTTAAAATTTATCTTTTCCATATAACTCTCTGGTAATATATGATATAAAACCGAGCGCATATGAAATTATTTTGATCACTAATATTGCAATTATATTTTATTATAATGCTTTTTGTAAACACATTGTACCGGCAAGCGATACTCTGTGCCCAAACGACAGGGGATATAATAATTTAATATAAATTATCATATATACCTGCCACCAAAGATTAACGATAAAAGTCGGAAACAATTTGTTATTCTATATATAATAGAAACTTGACCTCTGTTTCACCTTATTATCATGGGTTTATAATATTAACCGCGTAGCCAAGTCTTAATTTCATTTAAGAAACAAATTTATACGGATAATATTTTGATTTTAATATATGTTGTTCTATTGATAACAAAAGTATATATTATAATATATTTTGTTCAATAGTAGATGGACTACTTACTGTACCATCCTTATTTTTTATTATTATTGATATACATTATATTGACAACAGCATATGATATTCATATGGTTTGTTCAATAATTAATTGGTGGACAACCACTGACCATCCTATAGTAGTTTTTGGCCACGACGTCTAAATATCGAAATTATTTAATTCCGTTTGCCACCCATACGATAGATATTAACTATCTATAATAATAATGTGTACGCATAAAATATTATATGTATATATATAGACCAACAGACAAGCACTTCACCCTATAGTAGTTTTTGGCCACGACGTCTATATATCGGGCATATTTAATTCTCTTTGCCACCCAACCAAAGATATTCACTTTTTTATATAAAGTATTATTTGATCATATTAATATAACCAATTATTTCTGCCATATTCATATAATTTCTTTATGAATTATTTTTTGGTCATATCCATATAATCTATATGCCGTATCCATATAATGAATACGGCATATCCATACAACTAGCCATATTTGTATGTCAATGTATATTTTATTATACATTTTTTTTCTTTATACATATAATATGGTATTTCCATATCGCTATAATTGAATTATATGTATAAGATATCATTTATATATAGCATTGCCAAAATAATATGATAAACATAAATTTTGAACAATACGGCCGGTCGGCGAGCACTGCCTCCCTATATATGTTTTTGGCCACGACGTCTAAATATTGGGTATTTTTCGTACTGCGGCCCCGGTGTATGTAAATTGGGCATATTTCGTACTGATGCCAACATATCTATATGACTCATTATTTTCTTCCATATCAATATAACTTCTTTTATTTCCATATTCAAGTAATTTCTTTATTTGCCATATCAATATAAAATATTTTTTGGTCATATTTATATAATCTATATGCCGTATCCATATAATGAATACGGCATATCCATACAACTAGCCATATTTGTATGTCAATGTATATTTTATTATACATTTTTTTTCTTTATACATATAATATGGTATTTCCATATCGCTATAATTGAATTATATGTATAAGATATCATTTATATATAGCATTGCCAAAATAATATGATAAACATAAATTTTGAACAATACGGCCGGTCGGCGAGCACTGCCTCCCTATATATGTTTTTGGCCACGACGTCTAAATATTGGGTATTTTTCGTACTGCGGCCCCGGTGTATGTAAATTGGGCATATTTCGTACTGATGCCAACATATCTATATGACTCATTATTTTCTTCCATATCAATATAACTTCTTTTATTTCCATATTCAAGTAATTTCTTTATTTGCCATATCAATATAAAATATTTTTTGGTCATATTTATATAATCTATATGCCGTATCCATATAATGAATACGGCATATCCATACAACTAGCCATATTTGTATGTCAATGTATATTTTATTATACATTTTTTTTCTTTATACATATAATATGGTATTTCCATATCGCTATAATTGAATTATATGTATAAGATATCATTTATATATAGCATTGCCAAAATAATATGAAAAACATAAATTTTGAACAATACGGCCGGTCGGCGAGCACTGCCTCCCTATATATGTTTTTGGCCACGACGTCTAAATATTGGGTATTTATCGTACTGCGGCTCCGGTGTATGTAAATTGGGCATATTTCGTACTGATGCCACCATATCCATATAACTTATTTTTTGTTCTATATCTATATAATTATCCATATCCACACTAGAATTTAGTATTTATCCCATATCCATATAAATCATTATTTACCATATCAATATAAATAATATTTTTCCATATTCATACTAGAACTTATTATTTCTTTAATATTCATATAACTCAATATTTTTTCATATCCATACTAGAACTTATTCTTTTTCCCATATCCATACTAGAACTTATAAATTTTCCCATATTCATATAACTAATTTTTTTCATATCCATACTAGAACATTATATTTTTGCCATATCTCTACAACTCATTTTATTCCATATCCATACTAGAACTTATTATTTCTTAAATATCCATATAACTTAATATTTTTCCATATCCATACCAGAACTTTTTATTTTTCCCATATCCATAGAACTAATTTTTTTCATATCCATACTAGAACCTAATTTTCTTCCTATATCCATATAACTTATTATTTACTATTACAATATAATTAATTTTTTCCATATCCATACTAGAGCTTATTATCTCTTCAATATCCATAAAACTCAATATTTTTTCATATCCATACTAGAACTGATTATTTTTCCCATATCCATACTAGAACTCAGTATTCTTCCCATATCCATACTACAACTTAGTATTTTTCCCATATGCATATAACTCATTATTTAGCATATCAATATAACTAATTTTTTTCCATATCCATACTAGAACTTATTATTTCTTTAATATCCATATAACTCAATATTTTTTTATATCCATACTAGAACTTATTATTTTTCCCATATCCATACTAGAACTTATAAATTTTCCCATATTCATATAACTAATTTTTTTCATATCCATACTAGAACATTAAATTTTTTGCCATATCTATATAACTCATTTTATTCCATATCCATACTAGAACTTATTATTTCTTTAATATCCATATAACTCAATATTTTTTCATATCCATACTAGAACTTATCATTTTTCCCATATTCATATAACTCATTTTTCCATATCCATACTAGAACTCTGTATTCTTTTCCATATCCATATAACTCATTTTTTTTTCATATCCATACTAGAAATTATTATTTTTCCCATATCCACATAACTCATTTTTTTCATATCCATACTAGAACTTGTTATTTTTCCCATATCCATATAACTCATTTTTTTCATATCCATACTAGAACTTAATATTATTTTCATATCCATATAACTCATGTTTGGACTTGGAATATTTTTATACACGTCACTAATAGGATGACGATTCAATCATCTATTTTAAGAGGAACATTGACTTGCATATGTCTCTTACTTGCATGTTCGGACTTAGAATATTTTTATACACGTCACTAATAGGATGACGATTCAGTTGGCTACCTTAAGAGGTACATATACTTGCATATGTCTCTTACTTGTATGTTCGGACTTAGAATATTTTTATACGCGTCACTAATAGGATGACGATTCAGTTGGCTACCTTAAGAGGTACATATACTTGCATATGTCTCTTATTTGCATGTTCGGACTTAGAATATTTTTATACGCGTCACTAATAGGATGACGATTCAGTTGGCTACCTTAAGAGGTACATATACTTGCATATGTCTCTTACTTGTATGTTCGGACTTAGAATATTTGTATACACGTCACTAATAGGATGACGATTCAGTTGGCTACCTTAAGAAGTACATATACTTGCATATGTCTCTTATTTGCATGTTCGGACTTAGAATATTTTTATACGCGTCACTAATAGGATGACGATACATATGGCTACCATTGTTAAATATATTTAAATAAAATTTATTTAAATATAATTATTATTTTATATATATATATTTTATATATATATATATATTCTGACTTAAAAAAGCCAAACAAAATAAACACAATTAAATTTATGTTTATTATCGAATCATCAAGCAAAGGATAAGCTTCAGTGGATCGCAGTATGGCAGCTGCTCAACCACTTACAACACCTTGCCTGTTACAAAAGTCGTTTACAATTGATTCTAGGCTTTGTCATTGTATTAAATAATGCTTTTATATGTAACTAGCGCGGCATCAGGTGATCGAAGATCCTCCCAATTTACTATGTTACAAATTACATTGGCATCACATCCATTGTCGTTTATAAAGTAAATTATAAACTTTAAATGGTTTAGAAGCCATACAATGCAAATTGCCCCTTATTTATCATTGCAGTCCAGCACGGATACGACCTTAGAGGCGTTCAGGCATAATCCAACGGACGTAGCGTCATACCACTGTTCGCTCGAACAAGTATTGTGCCATTGGTCCGTACCTGCGGTTCCTCTCGTACTACGCAGGAATGCTGTCGCAACAACGTTTTGTCATTAGTAGGGTAAAACTAACCTGTCTCACGACGGTCTAAACCCAGCTCACGTTCCCTTGCATGGGTGAACAATCCAACGCTTGGTGAATTTTGCTTCACAATGATAGGAAGAGCCGACATCGAAGGATCAAAAAGCGACGTCGCTATGAACGCTTGGCCGCCACAAGCCAGTTATCCCTATGGTAACTTTTCTGACACCTCTTGTTAAAAACTCTTTAAACCAAAAGGATCGATAGGCCGAGCTTTTGCTGTCCCTGTGTGTACTGAACACCGAGATCAAGTCAGCATTTGCCCTTTTGCTCTATGTGTGGTTTCTGTCCGCACTGAGCTGGCCTTGGGACACCTCCGTTATTATTTGAGAGATGTACCGCCCCAGTCAAACTCCCTACCTGGCAATGTCCTTGAATTGGATCATACCTGAGTAATTGGAGTTATACCAAATTTTCAAATCAAAAATACATAAATGCACCGTTTTATTAAAGAATTTGTTTGCGATTATATAACAAACTCGTGATACTTTGATCAAGAAGCTTGCATCAAAACCCAATACCATAAGATATAATAAATATATCCGTATAATGGCTAGGAAATGATACACGTTCCATTTAATCAAGTAAGTAAGGAAACAATAAGAGTAGTGGTATTTCATTGACGATACCAAACCGAAGTCTAATATCTCCCACTTATTCTACACCTCTTATGTCTCCTTACACTGCCAGATTAGAGTCAAGCTCAAAAGGGTCTTCTTTCCCCGCTAATTATTCCAAGCCCGTTCCCTTGGCTGTGGTTTCGCTAGATAGTAGATAGGGACAGTAGGAATCTCGTTAATCCATTCATGCGCGTCACTAATTAGATGACGAGGCATTTGGCTACCTTAAGAGAGTCATAGTTACTCCCGCCGTTGACCCGCGCTTACTTGAATTTCTTCACTTTGACATTCAGAGCACTGGGCAGAAATCACATTGTGTCAACACCCGCTAGGGCCATCACAATGCTTTGTTTTAATTAGACAGTCGGATTCCCCAAGTCCGTGCCAGTTCTGAATTGATTGTTAATTGATAATCGTTATAATTAATAAGAACTAATTGGTTTGACCCAATTAGTATTCTTAAAAATTTTAGCAAGAAAGTTCCACAATTGGCTACGTAACTAACTATCCGGGGAACAAGTAACTAACATAAATGCTAGAAACTCTATTTACCCAGAACGAGCACATAAACCATGTTATTGTTTCCCAATCAAGCCCGACTATCTCAATCTTCAGAGCCAATCCTTATCCCGAAGTTACGGATCTAATTTGCCGACTTCCCTTACCTACATTATTCTATCGACTAGAGACTCTTCACCTTGGAGACCAGCTGCGGATATTGGTACGGCCTGTTGAGAAGTTTGCGTGTCCCCACCATAAATTTTCAAGGTCCGAGGAGAAAATATCGACACAACAGTATATGTCATGCTCTTCTAGCCCATCTACCATATCTCTCTGCGAAAGACTTCCATGGTAGTACGGCTATAAAACAGAAAAGAAAACTCTTCCGATATCTCTCGACGGCTTCTTTATGGTCGTTCCTGTTGCCAGGATGAGCACGAGGCCCATATTTAATAACAAACGGATACTCAACAGGTTACGGAATTGGAACCGTATTCCCTTTCGTTCAAAATTATTCAAGTATATTATATTAGCTTGATTTGTATATATTGCGTTTTTGGTTTTACTTGAAAATTTTCGGCTTTCGCCTTGAACTTAGGACCGACTAACTCGTGATCAACCACTGTTCACACGAAACCCTTCTCCACTTCAGTCCTCCAAGGTCTCATTCGATTATTTGCTACTACCACCAAGATCTGTACCAATGGCAGCTCCATGCAGGCTTACGCCAAACACTTCTACGCATACCATTGTACCTTCCTACTCACTAAAGTTTCAAAATTTATATCACAAGTAATATAAATCATCTACTTTAGCGGTAATGTATAGGTATACAACTTAAGCGCCATCCATTTTAAGGGCTAGTTGCTTCGGCAGGTGAGTTGTTACACACTCCTTAGCGGATTTCGACTTCCATGATCACCGTCCTGCTGTTTTAAGCAACCAACGCCTTTCATGGTATCTGCATGAGTTGTTAATTTGGGCACCGTAACATTACGTTTGGTTCATCCCACAGCGCCAGTTCTGCTTACCAAAAGTGGCCCACTGGGCACATTATATCATAACCTTAAACTTCATATCAAGAAAGTTAAGGTTCTTACCCATTTAAAGTTTGAGAATAGGTTAAGATCGTTTCGACCCTAAGGCCTCTAATCATTCGCTTTACCAGATAAGATTATTTTATATAATATTAAAATGCACCAGCTATCCTGAGGGAAACTTCGGAAGGAACCAGCTACTAGATGGTTCGATTGGTCTTTCGCCCCTATACTCAATTCTGACAATCGATTTGCACGTCAGAACTGTTTCGGTCTTCCATCAGGGTTTCCCCTGACTTCAACCTGATCAAGTATAGTTCACCATCTTTCGGGTCACAGCATATATGCTCAAGGTACGTTCCAGTTAGAGGCATAAATAATATAAATATCATTATACATAACTATATAGAACGCCCCGGGATTGTGTTAATTAGCTATAAATAGTTAAAAAACTAATCCCATTATTAGTCAAGTTAATTACGCTATTAGGTTTATATCCCAATAACTTGCACATATGTTAGACTCCTTGGTCCGTGTTTCAAGACGGGTCCCGAAGGTATCCTGAATCTTTCGCATTGTTAATCCTACAAGTGCATATAATAAACACAAAAATCAATGATAATCATGCCATTATATAATTCCGAAAAATTAACGCACTGTATTCATATAAATCTATCAGCACTTTATCAAATTAATAACATTTATTCTGTGTTAAAATGCAAGCAATTTAATTTGAATAAACTATAAGTTATATTTTATGATAAATTTGGTATGCTAATAGATTACAATGTCCTTATATGGAAAAAATGCACACTATTATCATAATATTGTTTAAATATTACAATTTTAATGATGAATTTTCCATAACGGATATTCAGGTTCATCGGGCTTAACCTCTAAGCAGTTTCACGTACTGTTTAACTCTCTATTCAGAGTTCTTTTCAACTTTCCCTCACGGTACTTGTTTACTATCGGTCTCATGGTTATATTTAGTTTTAGATGGAGTTTACCACCCACTTAGTGCTGCACTATCAAGCAACACGACTCTTTGGAAACATCATCTAGTAATCATTAACGTTATACGGGCCTGGCACCCTCTATGGGTAAATGGCCTCATTTAAGAAGGACTTAAATCGTTAATTTCTCATACTAGAATATTGACGCTCCATACACTGCATCTCACATTTGCCATATAGACAAAGTGACTTAGTGCTGAACTGATTTCTTTTCGCTCGCCGCTACTAAGAAAATCCTTGTTAGTTTCTTTTCCTCCCCTAATTAATATGCTTAAATTCAGGGGGTAGTCCCATATGAGTTGAGGTTGTATATAACTTTTATTTGCAATTAATTCTTTATATATAATGATAAAACATTTTATTAAATTCGTTTAAAGCTGACGTATATATATATTAATGGCATTTATTTGTAACGAATTAACGAAGAATAATAATATTGTCAACGTTTTTCATATTTCAAATCATTAATAAGAGACAATTCTAGATAATATTTTATGCTAGACATTTCTCAGTATTATTTGATTGAAAAAGAAAATATTCCTCTTCGTTTTTCTCAAAGTTTAATTACTATTGTGAGATAATGTTTTTCATATATTTGTTAATATTATGAATAAAATAATTAAATTATTTTTATCCAATAATATACCATATGCTTATAAAATTTTATTATAAAATTTGTATAAACAACTTAATTAGCATAGTCTTACAACCCTCAACCATATGTAGTCCAAGCAGCACTATAAAATTAATTAAAGTACATAACAGCATGGACTGCGATATGCGTTCAAAATGTCGATGTTCATGTGTCCTGCAGTTCACACGATGACGCACAGTTTGCTGCGTTCTTCATCGACCCATGAGCCGAGTGATCCACCGCTTAGAGTTTTATAATATTGGTTTTAAATTTGGTCAAATATGTTTTTATTGAAAGAAATTAAAAATACACCATTTTACTGGCATATATCAATTCCTTCAATAAATGTATTTATATACCTAAAATAAATGCTGCGAAATGTCTTAGTTTTATATAAACAATATATATCAAAGTATTATTTGTAATGGCATTTGTTTGTTAATATATATTGATAATTTTATATAAAACATTAACCTGAAACCAGGTACAACATTGTATATTTTAGGTTGTTGCATTATCCAATGTATGATCATCATCAAATTAGTTGGCCAATACATCTCGCAACGCGTGTATATTATGGTCCATATACACACAAAAGTTTATAATAAATATATAAAATATATTTTATTATATTAATAATTCGATTTGCTTGTTCGAATTTTATGTTTGTTTCTATTTAATTTATTTGTAATAATATTATATTATTACAATATTTCGATTTGCTTGTTCGAAATTTATTTGATCTTTTACTTTTAAGATCATATTTTTGGTATAATTATTATTATAATTATTATGTATATATATATATATATTGGTAATTTGTATTAAATTTGTATTAACAAATTTTTTTATTAACGGTAAGGATATTATACAATAATGATCCTTCCGCAGGTTCACCTACGGAAACCTTGTTACGACTTTTACTTCCTCTAAATAATCAAGTTCGGTCAACTTTTGCGAAACAACCGTAACACACAAGGCGTCACAGTGATCACGTCCGGAGACCTCACTAAATAATTCAATCGGTAGTAGCGACGGGCGGTGTGTACAAAGGGCAGGGACGTAATCAATGCGAGTTAATGACTCACACTTACTGGGAATTCCAAGTTCATGTGAACAGTTTCAGTTCACAATCCCAAGCATGAAAGTGGTTCAGCGGTTTACCCGGACCTCTCGGTCTAGGAAATACACGTTGATACTTTCATTGTAGCGCGCGTGCAGCCCAGGACATCTAAGGGCATCACAGACCTGTTATTGCTCAATCTCATTATTGCTAGACGCAATTTGTCCATTTAAGAAGCTAGTGTCCTTATAATGGGACAAACCAACAGGTACGGCTCCACTTATATAAACACATTCAAACACAATAAACATTTTACTGCCACCATGAATGAAGGCTATATAAGCTTCAACACCATAATCCTGAAGATATCTATTTAATATATTTGAGTCTCGTTCGTTATCGGAATTAACCAGACAAATCACTCCACGAACTAAGAACGGCCATGCACCACCACCCATAGATTCGAGAAAGAGCTATCAATCTGTCTTACACACTTATGTTCGGACCTGGTAAGTTTTCCCGTGTTGAGTCAAATTAAGCCGCAGGCTCCACTCCTGGTGGTGCCCTTCCGTCAATTCCTTTAAGTTTCAGCTTTGCAACCATACTTCCCCCGGAGCCCAAAAGCTTTGGTTTCCCGGGAAGCGACTGAGAGAGCCATAAAAGTAGCTACACCCAATTGCTAGCTGGCATCGTTTATGGTTAGAACTAGGGCGGTATCTGATCGCCTTCGAACCTCTAACTTTCGTTCTTGATTAATGAAAACATCTTTGGCAAATGCTTTCGCTTAAGTTAGTCTTACGACGGTCCAAGAATTTCACCTCTCGCGTCGTAATACTAATGCCCCCAAACTGCTTCTATTAATCATTACCTCTTGATCTGAAAACCAATGAAAGCAGAACAGAGGTCTTATTTCATTATCCCATGCACAGAATATTCAGGCATTTGAAGCCTGCTTTAAGCACTCTAATTTGTTCAAAGTAATTGTACCGGCCCACAATAACACTCGTTTAAGAGCACTAATGCAGGTTTTTAAATAGGAGGAACATATGAAAAAATACAAGTATTTAAACACATATAAGAACTCCACCGGTAATACGCTTACATACATAAAGGTATAGTACTAACCACAATTGTAAGTTGTACTACCCGTATGAAGCACAAGTTCAACTACGAACGTTTTAACCGCAACAACTTTAATATACGCTATTGGAGCTGGAATTACCGCGGCTGCTGGCACCAGACTTGCCCTCCAATTGGTCCTTGTTAAAGGATTTAAAGTGTACTCATTCCAATTACAGGGCCTCGGATATGAGTCCTGTATTGTTATTTTTCGTCACTACCTCCCCGAGCTGGGAGTGGGTAATTTACGCGCCTGCTGCCTTCCTTAGATGTGGTAGCCGTTTCTCAGGCTCCCTCTCCGGAATCGAACCCTGATTCCCCGTTACCCGTTGCAACCATGGTAGTCCTAGATACTACCATCAAAAGTTGATAGGGCAGACATTTGAAAGATCTGTCGTCGGTACAAGACCATACGATCTGCATGTTATCTAGAGTTCAACCAATATAACGATCTTGCGATCGCTTGGTTTTAGCCTAATAAAAGCACATGTCCCATAAGGTTCATGTTTTAATTGCATGTATTAGCTCTAGAATTACCACAGTTATCCAAGTAACTGTTAACGATCTAAGGAACCATAACTGATATAATGAGCCTTTTGCGGTTTCACTTTTAATTCGTGTGTACTTAGACATGCATGGCTTAATCTTTGAGACAAGCATATAACTACTGGCAGGATCAACCAGAATAATGTTTTCGTTCATATTTCATTCATATTTTTTGAATAGAAATTAGTAATATAAATATAATAGATTTTATTTCCATTTTATATGTTCGGTTTTTCTTAAATATTGATTTTAATTCAATATTTTTTTTTTGCTTTGTGAAATAATTCTATTTTAATTCGAATACGGCCATTTTTATATGGCATTCGTATACGTTCTTTAATTTTTACTTGTTTCGCCACTAATATAACAAGTTTATAATTGATGTTAAAGAAAAAGTACAACTTTTTTATAACACAATTTTCAATATATATTGTTCTTTCTATAAGTTTTTATTATATTATATATACATATTTCATTCTAAAATATCATTTTTGTTCAACATACATAATTATTGTATCCACACATGTACAATTTTTGTTTAACCAATATAAATATTGAGTTAAATCATTTGCATTTTGATGATAAATTTAAAATTTATCTTTTCCATATAACTCTCTGGTAATATATGATATAAAACCGAGCGCATATGAAATTATTTTGATCACTAATATTGCAATTATATTTTATTATAATGCTTTTTGTAAACACATTGTACCGGCAAGCGATACTCTGTGCCCAAACGACAGGGGATATAATAATTTAATATAAATTATCATATATACCTGCCACCAAAGATTAACGATAAAAGTCGGAAACAATTTGTTATTCTATATATAATAGAAACTTGACCTCTGTTTCACCTTATTATCATGGGTTTATAATATTAACCGCGTAGCCAAGTCTTAATTTCATTTAAGAAACAAATTTATACGGATAATATTTTGATTTTAATATATGTTGTTCTATTGATAACAAAAGTATATATTATAATATATTTTGTTCAATAGTAGATGGACTACTTACTGTACCATCCTTATTTTTTATTATTATTGATATACATTATATTGACAACAGCATATGATATTCATATGGTTTGTTCAATAATTAATTGGTGGACAACCACTGACCATCCTATAGTAGTTTTTGGCCACGACGTCTAAATATCGAAATTATTTAATTCCGTTTGCCACCCATACGATAGATATTAACTATCTATAATAATAATGTGTACGCATAAAATATTATATGTATATATATAGACCAACAGACAAGCACTTCACCCTATAGTAGTTTTTGGCCACGACGTCTATATATCGGGCATATTTAATTCTCTTTGCCACCCAACCAAAGATATTCACTTTTTTATATAAAGTATTATTTGATCATATTAATATAACCAATTATTTCTGCCATATTCATATAATTTCTTTATGAATTATTTTTTGGTCATATCCATATAATCTATATGCCGTATCCATATAATGAATACGGCATATCCATACAACTAGCCATATTTGTATGTCAATGTATATTTTATTATACATTTTTTTTCTTTATACATATAATATGGTATTTCCATATCGCTATAATTGAATTATATGTATAAGATATCATTTATATATAGCATTGCCAAAATAATATGATAAACATAAATTTTGAACAATACGGCCGGTCGGCGAGCACTGCCTCCCTATATATGTTTTTGGCCACGACGTCTAAATATTGGGTATTTTTCGTACTGCGGCCCCGGTGTATGTAAATTGGGCATATTTCGTACTGATGCCAACATATCTATATGACTCATTATTTTCTTCCATATCAATATAACTTCTTTTATTTCCATATTCAAGTAATTTCTTTATTTGCCATATCAATATAAAATATTTTTTGGTCATATTTATATAATCTATCTGCCGTATCCATATAATGAATACGGCATATCCATACAACTAGCCATATTTGTATGTCAATGTATATTTTATTATACATTTTTTTTCTTTATACATATAATATGGTATTTCCATATCGCTATAATTGAATTATATGTATAAGATATCATTTATATATAGCATTGCCAAAATAATATGATAAACATAAATTTTGAACAATACGGCCGGTCGGCGAGCACTGCCTCCCTATATATGTTTTTGGCCACGACGTCTAAATATTGGGTATTTTTCGTACTGCGGCCCCGGTGTATGTAAATTGGGCATATTTCGTACTGATGCCAACATATCTATATGACTCATTATTTTCTTCCATATCAATATAACTTCTTTTATTTCCATATTCAAGTAATTTCTTTATTTGCCATATCAATATAAAATATTTTTTGGTCATATTTATATAATCTATATGCCGTATCCATATAATGAATACGGCATATCCATACAACTAGCCATATTTGTATGTCAATGTATATTTTATTATACATTTTTTTTCTTTATACATATAATATGGTATTTCCATATCGCTATAATTGAATTATATGTATAAGATATCATTTATATATAGCATTGCCAAAATAATATGATAAACATAAATTTTGAACAATACGGCCGGTCGGCGAGCACTGCCTCCCTATATATGTTTTTGGCCACGACGTCTAAATATTGGGTATTTTTCGTACTGCGGCCCCGGTGTATGTAAATTGGGCATATTTCGTACTGATGCCAACATATCTATATGACTCATTATTTTCTTCCATATCAATATAACTTCTTTTATTTCCATATTCAAGTAATTTCTTTATTTGCCATATCAATATAAAATATTTTTTGGTCATATTTATATAATCTATATGCCGTATCCATATAATGAATACGGCATATCCATACAACTAGCCATATTTGTATGTCAATGTATATTTTATTATACATTTTTTTTCTTTATACATATAATATGGTATTTCCATATCGCTATAATTGAATTATATGTATAAGATATCATTTATATATAGCATTGCCAAAATAATATGATAAACATAAATTTTGAACAATACGGCCGGTCGGCGAGCACTGCCTCCCTATATATGTTTTTGGCCACGACGTCTAAATATTGGGTATTTTTCGTACTGCGGCCCCGGTGTATGTAAATTGGGCATATTTCGTACTGATGCCAACATATCTATATGACTCATTATTTTCTTCCATATCAATATAACTTCTTTTATTTCCATATTCAAGTAATTTCTTTATTTGCCATATCAATATAAAATATTTTTTGGTCATATTTATATAATCTATATGCCGTATCCATATAATGAATACGGCATATCCATACAACTAGCCATATTTGTATGTCAATGTATATTTTATTATACATTTTTTTTCTTTATACATATAATATGGTATTTCCATATCGCTATAATTGAATTATATGTATAAGATATCATTTATATATAGCATTGCCAAAATAATATGAAAAACATAAATTTTGAACAATACAACCGGTCGGCGAGCACTGCCTCCCTATATATGTTTTTGGCCACGACGTCTAAATATTGGGTATTTATCGTACTGCGGCTCCGGTGTATGTAAATTGGGCATATTTCGTACTGATGCCACCATATCCATATAACTTATTTTTTGTTCTATATCTATATAATTAATTTTTTTCCATACCTATAACTATTAAACTAATTTTTTTCCATATCCATACTTGAACTTATTATTTTTCCCATATCCATATAACTCGTTT
Organism: Drosophila takahashii; assembly: GCF_030179915.1. NCBI lineage: Eukaryota > Metazoa > Arthropoda > Insecta > Diptera > Drosophilidae > Drosophila > Drosophila takahashii. The sequence goes on from NW_027221770.1 coordinate 34,289, forward strand.
TTTCCATATCCACACTAGAATTTAGTATTTATCCCATATCCATATAAATCATTATTTACCATATCAATATAAATAATATTTTTCCATATTCATACTAGAACTTATTATTTCTTTAATATTCATATAACTCAATATTTTTTCATATCCATACTAGAACTTATTCTTTTTCCCATATCCATACTAGAACTTATAAATTTTCCCATATTCATATAACTAATTTTTTTCATATCCATACTAGAACATTATATTTTTGCCATATCTATATAACTCATTTTATTCCATATCCATACTAGAACTTATTATTTCTTTAATATCCATATAACTTAATATTTTTCCATATCCATACCAGAACTTTTTATTTTTCCCATATCCATAGAACTAATTTTTTTCATATCCATACTAGAACCTAATTTTCTTCCTATATCCATATAACTTATTATTTACTATTACAATATAATTAATTTTTTCCATATCCATACTAGAGCTTATTATCTCTTCAATATCCATAAAACTCAATATTTTTTCATATCCATACTAGAACTGATTATTTTTCCCATATCCATACTAGAACTCAGTATTCTTCCCATATCCATACTACAACTTAGTATTTTTCCCATATGCATATAACTCATTATTTAGCATATCAATATAACTAATTTTTTTCCATATCCATACTAGAACTTATTATTTCTTTAATATCCATATAACTCAATATTTTTTTATATCCATACTAGAACTTATTATTTTTCCCATATCCATACTAGAACTTATAAATTTTCCCATATTCATATAACTAATTTTTTTCATATCCATACTAGAACATTAAATTTTTGCCATATCTATATAACTCATTTTATTCCATATCCATACTAGAACTTATTATTTCTTTAATATCCATATAACTCAATATTTTTTCATATCCATACTAGAACTTATCATTTTTCCCATATTCATATAACTCATTTTTCCATATCCATACTAGAACTCTGTATTCTTTTCCATATCCATATAACTCATTTTTTTTTCATATCCATACTAGAACTTATTATTTTTCCCATATCCACATAACTCATTTTTTCATATCCATACTAGAACTTGTTATTTTTCCCATATCCATATAACTCATTTTTTTCATATCCATACTAGAACTTAATATTATTTTCATATCCATATAACTCATGTTTGGACTTGGAATATTTTTATACACGTCACTAATAGGATGACGATTCAGTTGGCTACCTTAAGAGGTACATATACTTGCATATGTCTCTTACTTGTATGTTCGGACTTAGAATATTTTTATACACGTCACTAATAGGATGACGATTCAGTTGGCTACCTTAAGAGGTACATATACTTGCATATGTCTCTTATTTGCATGTTCGGACTTAGAATATTTTTATACGCGTCACTAATAGGATGACGATTCAGTTGGCTACCTTAAGAGGTACATATACTTGCATATGTCTCTTACTTGTATGTTCGGACTTAGAATATTTTTATACACGTCACTAATAGGATGACGATTCAGTTGGCTACCTTAAGAGGTACATATACTTGCATATGTCTCTTACTTGTATGTTCGGACTTAGAATATTTTTATACACGTCACTAATAGGATGACGATTCAGTTGGCTACCTTAAGAGGTACATATACTTGCATATGTCTCTTACTTGTATGTTCGGACTTAGAATATTTGTATACACGTCACTAATAGGATGACGATTCAGTTGGCTACCTTAAGAAGTACATATACTTGCATATGTCTCTTATTTGCATGTTCGGACTTAGAATATTTTTATACGCGTCACTAATAGGATGACGATACATATGGCTACCATTGTTAAATATATTTAAATAAAATTTATTTAAATATAATTATTATTTTATATATATATATTTTATATATATATATATTCTGACTTAAAAAAGCCAAACAAAATAAACACAATTAAATTTATGTTTATTATCGAATCATCAAGCAAAGGATAAGCTTCAGTGGATCGCAGTATGGCAGCTGCTCAACCACTTACAACACCTTGCCTGTTACAAAAGTCGTTTACAATTGATTCTAGGCTTTGTCATTGTATTAAATAATGCTTTTATATGTAACTAGCGCGGCATCAGGTGATCGAAGATCCTCCCAATTTACTATGTTACAAATTACATTGGCATCACATCCATTGTCGTTTATAAAGTAAATTATAAACTTTAAATGGTTTAGAAGCCATACAATGCAAATTGCCCCTTATTTATCATTGCAGTCCAGCACGGATACGACCTTAGAGGCGTTCAGGCATAATCCAACGGACGTAGCGTCATACCACTGTTCGCTCGAACAAGTATTGTGCCATTGGTCCGTACCTGCGGTTCCTCTCGTACTACGCAGGAATGCTGTCGCAACAACGTTTTGTCATTAGTAGGGTAAAACTAACCTGTCTCACGACGGTCTAAACCCAGCTCACGTTCCCTTGCATGGGTGAACAATCCAACGCTTGGTGAATTTTGCTTCACAATGATAGGAAGAGCCGACATCGAAGGATCAAAAAGCGACGTCGCTATGAACGCTTGGCCGCCACAAGCCAGTTATCCCTATGGTAACTTTTCTGACACCTCTTGTTAAAAACTCTTTAAACCAAAAGGATCGATAGGCCGAGCTTTTGCTGTCCCTGTGTGTACTGAACACCGAGATCAAGTCAGCATTTGCCCTTTTGCTCTATGTGTGGTTTCTGTCCGCACTGAGCTGGCCTTGGGACACCTCCGTTATTATTTGAGAGATGTACCGCCCCAGTCAAACTCCCTACCTGGCAATGTCCTTGAATTGGATCATACCTGAGTAATTGGAGTTATACCAAATTTTCAAATCAAAAATACATAAATGCACCGTTTTATTAAAGAATTTGTTTGCGATTATATAACAAACTCGTGATACTTTGATCAAGAAGCTTGCATCAAAACCCAATACCATAAGATATAATAAATATATCCGTATAATGGCTAGGAAATGATACACGTTCCATTTAATCAAGTAAGTAAGGAAACAATAAGAGTAGTGGTATTTCATTGACGATACCAAACCGAAGTCTAATATCTCCCACTTATTCTACACCTCTTATGTCTCCTTACACTGCCAGATTAGAGTCAAGCTCAAAAGGGTCTTCTTTCCCCGCTAATTATTCCAAGCCCGTTCCCTTGGCTGTGGTTTCGCTAGATAGTAGATAGGGACAGTAGGAATCTCGTTAATCCATTCATGCGCGTCACTAATTAGATGACGAGGCATTTGGCTACCTTAAGAGAGTCATAGTTACTCCCGCCGTTGACCCGCGCTTACTTGAATTTCTTCACTTTGACATTCAGAGCACTGGGCAGAAATCACATTGTGTCAACACCCGCTAGGGCCATCACAATGCTTTGTTTTAATTAGACAGTCGGATTCCCCAAGTCCGTGCCAGTTCTGAATTGATTGTTAATTGATAATCGTTATAATTAATAAGAACTAATTGGTTTGACCCAATTAGTATTCTTAAAAATTTTAGCAAGAAAGTTCCACAATTGGCTACGTAACTAACTATCCGGGGAACAAGTAACTAACATAAATGCTAGAAACTCTATTTACCCAGAACGAGCACATAAACCATGTTATTGTTTCCCAATCAAGCCCGACTATCTCAATCTTCAGAGCCAATCCTTATCCCGAAGTTACGGATCTAATTTGCCGACTTCCCTTACCTACATTATTCTATCGACTAGAGACTCTTCACCTTGGAGACCAGCTGCGGATATTGGTACGGCCTGTTGAGAAGTTTGCGTGTCCCCACCATAAATTTTCAAGGTCCGAGGAGAAAATATCGACACAACAGTATATGTCATGCTCTTCTAGCCCATCTACCATATCTCTCTGCGAAAGACTTCCATGGTAGTACGGCTATAAAACAGAAAAGAAAACTCTTCCGATATCTCTCGACGGCTTCTTTATGGTCGTTCCTGTTGCCAGGATGAGCACGAGGCCCATATTTAATAACAAACGGATACTCAACAGGTTACGGAATTGGAACCGTATTCCCTTTCGTTCAAAATTATTCAAGTATATTATATTAGCTTGATTTGTATATATTGCGTTTTTGGTTTTACTTGAAAATTTTCGGCTTTCGCCTTGAACTTAGGACCGACTAACTCGTGATCAACCACTGTTCACACGAAACCCTTCTCCACTTCAGTCCTCCAAGGTCTCATTCGATTATTTGCTACTACCACCAAGATCTGTACCAATGGCAGCTCCATGCAGGCTTACGCCAAACACTTCTACGCATACCATTGTACCTTCCTACTCACTAAAGTTTCAAAATTTATATCACAAGTAATATAAATCATCTACTTTAGCGGTAATGTATAGGTATACAACTTAAGCGCCATCCATTTTAAGGGCTAGTTGCTTCGGCAGGTGAGTTGTTACACACTCCTTAGCGGATTTCGACTTCCATGATCACCGTCCTGCTGTTTTAAGCAACCAACGCCTTTCATGGTATCTGCATGAGTTGTTAATTTGGGCACCGTAACATTACGTTTGGTTCATCCCACAGCGCCAGTTCTGCTTACCAAAAGTGGCCCACTGGGCACATTATATCATAACCTTAAACTTCATATCAAGAAAGTTAAGGTTCTTACCCATTTAAAGTTTGAGAATAGGTTAAGATCGTTTCGACCCTAAGGCCTCTAATCATTCGCTTTACCAGATAAGATTATTTTATATAATATTAAAATGCACCAGCTATCCTGAGGGAAACTTCGGAAGGAACCAGCTACTAGATGGTTCGATTGGTCTTTCGCCCCTATACTCAATTCTGACAATCGATTTGCACGTCAGAACTGTTTCGGTCTTCCATCAGGGTTTCCCCTGACTTCAACCTGATCAAGTATAGTTCACCATCTTTCGGGTCACAGCATATATGCTCAAGGTACGTTCCAGTTAGAGGCATAAATAATATAAATATCATTATACATAACTATATAGAACGCCCCGGGATTGTGTTAATTAGCTATAAATAGTTAAAAAACTAATCCCATTATTAGTCAAGTTAATTACGCTATTAGGTTTATATCCCAATAACTTGCACATATGTTAGACTCCTTGGTCCGTGTTTCAAGACGGGTCCCGAAGGTATCCTGAATCTTTCGCATTGTTAATCCTACAAGTGCATATAATAAACACAAAAATCAATGATAATCATGCCATTATATAATTCCGAAAAATTAACGCACTGTATTCATATAAATCTATCAGCACTTTATCAAATTAATAACATTTATTCTGTGTTAAAATGCAAGCAATTTAATTTGAATAAACTATAAGTTATATTTTATGATAAATTTGGTATGCTAATAGATTACAATGTCCTTATATGGAAAAAATGCACACTATTATCATAATATTGTTTAAATATTACAATTTAATGATGAATTTTCCATAACGGATATTCAGGTTCATCGGGCTTAACCTCTAAGCAGTTTCACGTACTGTTTAACTCTCTATTCAGAGTTCTTTTCAACTTTCCCTCACGGTACTTGTTTACTATCGGTCTCATGGTTATATTTAGTTTTAGATGGAGTTTACCACCCACTTAGTGCTGCACTATCAAGCAACACGACTCTTTGGAAACATCATCTAGTAATCATTAACGTTATACGGGCCTGGCACCCTCTATGGGTAAATGGCCTCATTTAAGAAGGACTTAAATCGTTAATTTCTCATACTAGAATATTGACGCTCCATACACTGCATCTCACATTTGCCATATAGACAAAGTGACTTAGTGCTGAACTGATTTCTTTTCGCTCGCCGCTACTAAGAAAATCCTTGTTAGTTTCTTTTCCTCCCCTAATTAATATGCTTAAATTCAGGGGGTAGTCCCATATGAGTTGAGGTTGTATATAACTTTTATTTGCAATTAATTCTTTATATATAATGATAAAACATTTTATTAAATTCGTTTAAAGCTGACGTATATATATATTAATGGCATTTATTTGTAACGAATTAACGAAGAATAATAATATTGTCAACGTTTTTCATATTTCAAATCATTAATAAGAGACAATTCTAGATAATATTTTATGCTAGACATTTCTCAGTATTATTTGATTGAAAAAGAAAATATTCCTCTTCGTTTTTCTCAAAGTTTAATTACTATTGTGAGATAATGTTTTTCATATATTTGTTAATATTATGAATAAAATAATTAAATTATTTTTATCCAATAATATACCATATGCTTATAAAATTTTATTATAAAATTTGTATAAACAACTTAATTAGCATAGTCTTACAACCCTCAACCATATGTAGTCCAAGCAGCACTATAAAATTAATTAAAGTACATAACAGCATGGACTGCGATATGCGTTCAAAATGTCGATGTTCATGTGTCCTGCAGTTCACACGATGACGCACAGTTTGCTGCGTTCTTCATCGACCCATGAGCCGAGTGATCCACCGCTTAGAGTTTTATAATATTGGTTTTAAATTTGGTCAAATATGTTTTTATTGAAAGAAATTAAAAATACACCATTTTACTGGCATATATCAATTCCTTCAATAAATGTATTTATATACCTAAAATAAATGCTGCGAAATGTCTTAGTTTTATATAAACAATATATATCAAAGTATTATTTGTAATGGCATTTGTTTGTTAATATATATTGATAATTTTATATAAAACATTAACCTGAAACCAGGTACAACATTGTATATTTTAGGTTGTTGCATTATCCAATGTATGATCATCATCAAATTAGTTGGCCAATACATCTCGCAACGCGTGTATATTATGGTCCATATACACACAAAAGTTTATAATAAATATATAAAATATATTTTATTATATTAATAATTCGATTTGCTTGTTCGAATTTTATGTTTGTTTCTATTTAATTTATTTGTAATAATATTATATTATTACAATATTTCGATTTGCTTGTTCGAAATTTATTTGATCTTTTACTTTTAAGATCATATTTTTGGTATAATTATTATTATAATTATTATGTATATATATATATATATTGGTAATTTGTATTAAATTTGTATTAACAAATTTTTTTATTAACGGTAAGGATATTATACAATAATGATCCTTCCGCAGGTTCACCTACGGAAACCTTGTTACGACTTTTACTTCCTCTAAATAATCAAGTTCGGTCAACTTTTGCGAAACAACCGTAACACACAAGGCGTCACAGTGATCACGTCCGGAGACCTCACTAAATAATTCAATCGGTAGTAGCGACGGGCGGTGTGTACAAAGGGCAGGGACGTAATCAATGCGAGTTAATGACTCACACTTACTGGGAATTCCAAGTTCATGTGAACAGTTTCAGTTCACAATCCCAAGCATGAAAGTGGTTCAGCGGTTTACCCGGACCTCTCGGTCTAGGAAATACACGTTGATACTTTCATTGTAGCGCGCGTGCAGCCCAGGACATCTAAGGGCATCACAGACTGTTATTGCTCAATCTCATTATTGCTAGACGCAATTTGTCCATTTAAGAAGCTAGTGTCCTTATAATGGGACAAACCAACAGGTACGGCTCCACTTATATAAACACATTCAAACACAATAAACATTTTACTGCCACCATGAATGAAGGCTATATAAGCTTCAACACCATAATCCTGAAGATATCTATTTAATATATTTGAGTCTCGTTCGTTATCGGAATTAACCAGACAAATCACTCCACGAACTAAGAACGGCCATGCACCACCACCCATAGATTCGAGAAAGAGCTATCAATCTGTCTTACACACTTATGTTCGGACCTGGTAAGTTTTCCCGTGTTGAGTCAAATTAAGCCGCAGGCTCCACTCCTGGTGGTGCCCTTCCGTCAATTCCTTTAAGTTTAGCTTTGCAACCATACTTCCCCCGGAGCCAAAAAGCTTTGGTTTCCGGGAAGCGACTGAGAGAGCCATAAAAGTAGCTACACCCAATTGCTAGCTGGCATCGTTTATGGTTAGAACTAGGGCGGTATCTGATCGCCTTCGAACCTCTAACTTTCGTTCTTGATTAATGAAAACATCTTTGGCAAATGCTTTCGCTTAAGTTAGTCTTACGACGGTCCAAGAATTTCACCTCTCGCGTCGTAATACTAATGCCCCCAAACTGCTTCTATTAATCATTACCCGATCTGAAAAACCAATGAAAGCAGAAAGAGGTCTTATTTCATTATCCCATGCACAGAATATTCAGGCATTTGAAGCTGCTTTAAGCACTCTAATTTGTTCAAAGTAATTGTACCGGCCCACAATAACACTCGTTTAAGAGCACTAATGCAGGTTTTTAAATAGGAGGAACATATGAAAAAATACAAGTATTTAAACACATATAAGAACTCACCGGTAATACGCTTACATACATAAAGGTATAGTACTAACCACAATTGTAAGTTGTACTACCCGTATGAAGCACAAGTTCAACTACGAACGTTTTAACCGCAACAACTTTAATATACGCTATTGGAGCTGGAATTACCGCGGCTGCTGGCACCAGACTTGCCCTCCAATTGGTCCTGTAAAGGATTTAAAGGTGTACTCATTCCAATTACAGGGCCTCGGATATGAGTCCTGTATTGTTATTTTTCGTCACTACCTCCCCGAGCTGGGAGTGGGTAATTTACGCGGCCTGCTGCCTTCCTTAGATGTGGTAGCCGTTTCTCAGGCTCCCTCTCCGGAATCGAACCCTGATTCCCCGTTACCGTTGCAACCATGGTA